>NC_092372.1:85657767-85754950 GCF_030028105.1 Mobula birostris | reverse complement strand
GGATTGAGGCTAGGCAGAAGGCTGGAGCCTTTAGGCTTGAGACTAGAGGCCAGAGAATTGAGGCGCGGCTAGGCAGGAGGCTGGTGTCTTCAGGCTTAAGGCTAGACAGGTGACTGGAGTCTTTAGGTCTGTGGCTAGACAGGAGGCTGGAGTCTTTAGGGTTGAGACTAGAGGCCAGAGACTTGAGGCGAGACTAGGCAGGAGGCTGGAGTTGTCAGGCTTGAGGCTAGAAGCCAGAGACTTGAGGCGAGGCTAGGTAGGAGGCTGGAGTCTTCAGGCTTGAGGCTAGACTAGGAAGGAGGCTGGAGTCTTCAGGCTTGAGGCTAGGCAGGATGCTGGTGTCTTCATGCTTGAGGCTAGGCAGGAGGCTGGAGTCTTCAGGCTTGTGGCTAGTGGCTAGAGACTTGAGGTGAGGCTAGGCAGGAGACTGGAATCTTCAGGCTTGAGGCTAGACAGGAGGCTGGAGTGTTCAGGCTTGCGGCTAGACAGGAGGCGGGAGTCTTTACAATTGAGAGTAGAGGCCAGAGACTTGAGGCCAGACTAGGCAGGAGGCTGCATTCATCAGGCTTGAGGATAGGCAAGAGTCTGGATCCTTCAAGCTTAGAGGCTAGAGGCCAGAGACTTGAGGCGAGGCTGGTCAGGAGGCTGGATTCTTCAGGCTTGAGAGTAGAGGCCAGAGACATGAAGTGAGGCTAGGCAGTAGGCTGGAGTCTTCAGGCTTGAGGCTAGGCAGGAGGCTGCAGTCTTCAAGCTTGAAGTTGGGCAGGAGACCGGAGTCTATGGGCCTGAGGCTAGGCAGGGGCTGGAGTCTTCAGGCTTGAGGCTAGGCAGGAGGCTGGAGTCTTCAAGCTTGAGGCTAGAGGCCAGGGACTTGATGCGAGTCTAGGCAGGGGGCTGGAGTCTTCGGCTTGAAGTCAGGCAGGAGGCTTGAGTCTTCAGGCTTGAGGCTGGAGCTCAGAGTCTTGAGGCAAGGCTTGGCAGGAGGCTGAAGTCTTCAGGCTTGAGGCTAGACAGGAGGCTGGTGTTTTCAGGCATGAGACTAGAGGCCAGAGACTTGAGGCGAGACTAGGCAGGAGGCTGGAGTCATGAGGCTTGCGGCTAGACAGGAGGCTGGAGTCTTTAGGCTTGAGACTAGAGGCCAGAAACTTAAAGCGAGACTAGGCAGGAGGCTGGAGCCTTCAGGCTTGAGGCTAGAGGCCAGAGACTTGAGGCGAGGCTAGGAGGAGGCTGGAGTCTTCAGGCTGGAGGCTAGGCAGGAGGCTGGTGTTTTCAGGCTTGAGGCTAGACAGGAGGCTGGAGTCTTTAGGCTTGAGGCTAGGCAGAAGGCTGGAGTCTTTAGGCTTGAGACTAGAGGCCAGAGACTTGAGGCGAGACTAGGCAGGAGGCTGGAGACTTCAGGCTTGTGGGTAAGCAGGAGGCTAGAGTCTTCAGGCTTGAGGCTAGGCAGGAGGCTGCAGTCTTCAGGCTTGAGGCTAGGCAGGAGGCGGGAGTCTTCAGGATTGAGGCTAGAGGCCAGAGACTTGAGGCAAGGCTAGGCAGGAGGATGGAGTCTTCAGGCTTGAGGCTAGGCAGGAGGCTGGAGTCTTCAGGCTTGAGGGTAGGCAGGAGTCTGGAGTCTTCAGGCTGAGGCTAGGCAGGAGGCTGGATTCTTCAGGCTTGAGGCTAAGCAGGATGATGGAGTCTTTAGACTTGAGACTAGAGGCCAGAGACTTGAGGCAAGGCTAGACAGGAGGCTGGAGTCTTTAGGGTTGAGACTAGAGGCCAGAGACTTGAAGCAAGGCTGGGCAGGGGATGGAGTCTTCAAGCTTGAGGCTAGGTAGGAGGCTGGAGTCTTCAGGCTTGAAGCTAGAGGCCAGAGACTTGAAGCAAGGCTAGACAGGAGGCTGGAGTCTTCAAGCTTGAGGCTAGGCAGGAGGGTGGAGTCCTTAAGCTTGAGGCTAGAGGCCAGAGACTGGAGGCGAGAATTGGCAGGAGGCTGGAGTCTTCAGGGTTGAGAATGGAGGCCAGAAACTTGAGGTGAGTCTAGGCAAGATTCTGGAGTCTTCAGGCTTGAGGCTAGACAGGAGGCTGGAGTCATTAGGCTTGAGGATAGACAGGAGGCTGGAGTCTTTAGGCCTGAGGATAGACAGGTGGCTGGAGTCTTCAGGTCTCTGGCTAGACAGGAGGCTGGAGTCTTTAGGGTTGAGACTAGAGGCCAGAGACTTGAGGCGAGACTAGGCAGGAGTCTGGAGTCGTCAGGCTTGAGGCTAGGCAGGAGGCTGGAGTGTTCAGGCTTGAGGCTAGAGGCCAGAGACTTGAGGCGAGGCTAGGTAGGAGGCTGGAGTCTTCAGGCTTGAGGTTAGTCTAGGAAGGAGGCTGGAGTCTTCAGGCTTGATGCTAGACAGGAGGCTGGAGTCTTCAGGCTTGCGGCTAGACAGGAGGCTGGAGTCTTTAGGCTTGAGAGTGGAGGCCAGAGACTTGAGGCGAGACTAGGCAGGAGGCTGGAATCTTCAGGCTTGAGGCTAGGCAAGAGTCTGGATCCTTCAAGCTTGAGGCTAGAGGCCAGAGACTTGAGGCGAGGCTGGGCAGGAGGCTGGATTCATCAGGCTTGAGTCTAGGCAGGAGGCTGGAGCCTTGAGGCTTGAGGCTAGAGGCCAGAGACTTGAGGCGAGTCTAGGCAGGAGGCTGGAGGCTTCAGGCATGAGAATAAAGGCCACAGACTTGATGCAAGGCTAAGCGGGAGGCTGGAGTCTTCAGGCTTGAGGCTAGGCAGGAGGCTGGAGTCTTTAGGCTTGAGACTAGAGACCAGAGACTTGAGGCGAGACTAGGCAGGAGGCTGGAGACTTCAGGTTTGTGGCTAGGCAGGGGGTTGGAGTCTTCAGGTTGGAGTCTAGACAGGAGGCTGGAGTCTTCAGGCTTGAGGCTAGGCAGGAGGATGGAGTCCTCAGGATTGAGGCTAGAGGCTAGAGACTTGAGGCAAGGCTAGGTAGGAGGCTGGAGTCTTCAGGCTTGAGGCTAGACAGGAGGCTGGAGTCTTCAGGCTTGAGGCTTGCCAGGAGGCTGGATACTTCAGGCTTGACGCTACGAAGGAGGCTGGAGTCTTCAGGTTTGAGGCTAGGAAGGAAGCTGGAGTCTTCAGGCTTGAGGCTAGGCAGGAGGTTGGAATCTTCAGGCTGAGGCTAGGAAGGAGGCTGGATCTTCAGTTTTGAGGCTAGGTAGGAGGCTGGAGGCTTTAGGCTCGAGACTAGAGTCCAGAGAATTGAGGCAAGTCTAGGTAGGAGGCTGGTGTCTTCAGGCTTAAGGCTAGACAGGTGACTGGAGTCTTTAGGTCTGTGGCTAGACAGGAGGCTGGAGTCTTTAGGGTTGAGACTAGAGGCCAGAGACTTGAAGCGAGACTAGGCAGGAGGCTGGAGTTGTCAGGCTTGAGGCTAGACAGGAGGTTGGAGTCGTGAGGCTTGCGGCTAGACAGGAGGCTTTAGTCTTTAGGTTTGTGACCAGAGGCCAGAAATTTAAAGCGAGACTAGGTAGGAGGCTGTATTCTTCAGGCTTGAGGGTATGCAGGAGTCTGGAGTCTTCAGGCTGAGGCTAGACAGGATGCTGGATTCTTCAGACTTGAGGCTAGAGGCCAGAGACTTGAAGCAAGGCTAGGCAGGAGGCTGGATTCTTCAGGCTTGAGGCTAAGCAGGATGATGGAGTCTTTAGACTTGAGACTAGAGGCCAGAGACTTGAGGCAAGGCTAGACAGGAGGCTGGAGTCTTTAGGGTTGAGACTAGAGGCCACAGACTTGATGCAAGGCTGGGCAGGAGGCTGGAGTCATCAGTCTTGAGGCTAGGCAGGAGGCTGGTGTTTTCCGACTTGAGGCTAGGCAGGAGGCTGGTGTCTTCAGGCTTGAGGCTAGGCAGGAGGCTTGTGTCTTCAGGCTTGAGGCTAGGCAGGAGGCTGAAGTCTTCAGGCTTGAGGCTAGAGGCCAGAGACTTGAGCCAAGGCTAGGTAGGAGGCTGGAGACTTCAGGCTTGAGGCTTGCCAGGAAGCTGGGTACTTCAGGCTTGACGTTACGAAGGAGGTTGCAGTCTTCAGGCTTGAGGCTAGGCAGGAGGCTGGAGTCTTCAGGCTTGAGGCTAGAGGCCAGAGACTTGAGGCGAGGCTAGGTAGGAGGCTGGAGTCTTCAGGCTTGAGGCTAGGAAGGAAGCTGGAGTCTTCAGGCTTGAGGCTAGGCAGGAGGCTGGAGTCTTCAGGCTTGAGGCTAGGCAGGAGGCTGGAGTCTTCAGGCTGAGGCTAGGCAGGATGCTGGATTCTTCAGGCTTGAGGCTAGAGGCCAGAGACTTGAAGCAAGGCTAGGCAGGAGGCTGGATTCTTCAGGCTTGAGGCTAGGCAGGAGGCTGGAGGCTTTCAGCTCGAGACTAGAGGCCAGAGAATTGAGGGGAGGCTAGGCAGGAGGCTGGAGTCTTCAGGCTGAGGCTAGGCAGGATGCTGGATTCTTCAGGATTGAGGCTAGAGGCCAGAGACTTGAGGCAAGGCTAGGCAGGAGGATGGAGTCTTCAGGCTTGAGGATAGGCAGGAGGCTGGAGTCTTCAGGCTTGAGGCTAGGCAGGAGTCTGGAGTCTTCAGGCTGAGGCTAGACAGGATGCTGGATTCTTCAGACTTGAGGCTAGAGGCCAGAGACTTGAAGCAAGGCTAGGCAGGAGGCTGGATTCTTCAGGCTTGAGGCTAAGCAGGATGATGGAGTCTTTAGACTTGAGAGTAGAGGCCAGAGACTTGAGGCAAGGCTAGACAGGAGGCTGGAGTCTTTAGGGTTGAGACTAGAGGCCAGAGACTTGAAGCAAGGCTGGGCAGGGGGATGGAGTCTTCAAGCTTTAGGCTAGGTAGGAGGCTGGAGTCTTCAGGCTTGAAGCTGGAGGCCAGAGACTTGAAGCAAGGCTAGACAGGAGGCTGGAGTCTTCAAGCTTGAGGCTAGGCAGGAGGGTGGAGTCCTTAAGCTTGAGACTAGAGGCCAGAGACTTGAGGCGAGACTAGGCAGGAGTCTGGAGTCGTCAGGCTTGAGGCTAGGCAGGAGGCTGGAGTGTTCAGGCTTGAGGCTAGAGGCCAGAGACTTGAGGCAAGGCTAGGTAGGAGACTGGAGTCTTCTGGCATGAGGCTAGTCTAGGAAGGAGGCTGGAGTCTTCAGGCTTGATGCTAGACAGGAGGCTGGAGTCTTCAGGCTTGCGGCTAGACAGGAGGCTGAGTATTTAGGCTTGATAGTGGAGGCCAGAGACTTGAGGCGAGACTAGGCAGGAGGCTGGAATCTTCAGGCTTGAGGCTAGGCAAGAGTCTGGATCCTTCAAGCTTGAGGCTAGAGGCCAGAGACTTGAGGCGAGGCTGGGCAGGAGGCTGGATTCTTCAGGCTTGAGGCTAGGCAGGAGGCTGGAGCCTTCAGGCTTGAGGCTAGAGGCCAGAGACTTGAGGCGAGTCTAGGCAGGAGGCTGGAGGCTTCAGGCATGAGAAAAAAGGCCACAGACTTGATGCAAGGCTAGGCAGGAGGCTGGAGTCTTCAGGCTTGAGGCTAGGCAGGAGGCTGGAGTCTTTAGGCTTGAGACTAGAGACCAGAGACTTGAGGCGAGACTAGGCAGGAGGCTGGAGACTTCAGGTTTGTGGCTAGGCAGGGGGTTGGAGTCTTCAGGTTGGAGTCTAGACAGGAGGCTGGAGTCTTCAGGCTTGAGGCTAGGCAGGAGGCTGGAGTCTTTAGGCTTGAGACTAGAGACCAGAGACTTGAGGCGAGACTAGGCAGGAGGCTGGAGACTTCAGGTTTGTGGCTAGGCAGGGGGTTGGAGTCTTCAGGTTGGAGTCTAGACAGGAGGCTGGAGTCTTCAGGCTTAAGGCTAGGCAGGAGGCTGGAGTCCTCAGGATTGAGGCTAGAGGCTAGAGACTTGAGGCAAGGCTAGGCAGGAGGCTGGAGTCTTCAGGCTTAAGGCTAGGCAGGAGGCTGGAGTCCTCAGGATTGAGGCTAGAGGCTAGAGACTTGAGGCAAGGCTAGGCAGGAGGCTGGTGTCTTCAGGCTTGAGGCTTGCCAAGAGGCTGGATACTTCAGGCTTGATGCTACGAAGGAGGCTGGAGCCTTCAGGCTTGAGGCTAGGCAGGAGGCTGGAGTCTTCAGGCTTGAGGCTTGCCAGGAGGCTGGATACTTCAGGCTTGACGCTACGAAGGAGGCTGGAGTCTTCAGGTTTGAGGCTAGGAAGGAAGCTAGAGTCTTCAGGCTTGAGGCTAGGCAGGAGGCTGGAATCTTCAGGCTGAGGCTAGGCAGGAGGCTGGATTCTTCAGGTTTGAGGCTAGGTAGGAGGCTGGAGGCTTTAGGCTCGAGACTAGAGGCCAGAGAATTGAGGCGAGTCTAGGTAGGAGGCTGGTGTCTTCAGGCTTAAGGCTAGACAGGTGACTGGAGTCTTTAGGTCTGTGCCTAGACAGGAGGCTGGAGACTTTAGGGTTGAGACTAGAGGCCAGAGACTTGAGGCGAGGCTAGGCAGGAGGATAGAGTCTTCAGGCTTGAGGCTAGAAAGGAGGCTGGTATTTTCAGGCATGAAACTAGAGGCCAGAGACTTGAGGCGAGACTAGGCAGGAGGCTGGAGTCTTCATGCTTTAGGCTAGACAGGAGGCTGGAATCTTCAGGCTTGAGGCTAGGCAGGAGACTGCAGTCTTCAAGCTTGAGGCTAGGCAAGAGGCTGGAGTCTACCGGCTTGAGGCTAGGCAGGAGGCTGGAGTCTTCAAGCTTGAAGTTGGGCAGGAGACTGGAGTCTATGGGCCTGAGGCTAGGCAGGGGGCTGGAGTCTTTAGGCTTGAGGCTAGGCAGGAGGCTGGAGTCTTCAGGATTGAGGCTAGAGGCCAGAGACTTGAGGCGAGGCTAGGCAAGAGGCTGGAGCCTTTAGGCCTGAGGCTAGGCATGATGCTATTGTCTTCAGGCTTGAGGCTAGGCAGGAGGCTGAAGCCTTCAGGCTTGAGGCTAGAGGCCAGAGGCTTGAGGCGAGGCTAGGAGGAGGCTGAAGTCTTCAGGCTTGAGGCTAGGCAGGAGGCTGGTGTTTTCAGGCTTGAGGCTAGACAGGAGGCTGGAGTCTTTAGGCTTGAGGCTAGGCAGAAGGCTGGAGTCTTTAGGCTTGAGACTAGAGGCCAGAGAATTGAGGCGAGGCTAGGCAGGAGGCTGGTGTCTTCAGGCTTAAGGCTAGACAGGTGACTGGAGTCTTTAGGTCTGTGGCTAGACAGGAGGCTGGAGTCTTTAGGGTTGAGACTAGAGGCCAGAGACTTGAGGCAAGACTAGGCAGGAGGCTGGAGTTGTCAGGCTTGAGGCTAGAAGCCAGAGACTTGAGGCGAGGCTAGGTAGGAGGCTGGAGTCTTCAGGCTTGAGGCTAGGCTAGGAAGGAGGCTGGAGTCTTCAGGCTTGAGGCTTGCCAAGAGGCTGGATACTTCAGGCTTGACGCTACGAAGGAGGCTGGAGCCTTCAGGCTTGAGGCTAGGCAGGAGGCTGGAGTCTTCAGGCTTGAGGCTTGCCAGGAGGCTGGATACTTCAGGCTTGACTCTACGAAGGAGGCTGGAGTCTTCAGGTTTGAGGCTAGGAAGGAAGCTGGAGTCTTCAGGCTTGAGGCTAGGCAGGAGGCTGGAATCTTCAGGCTGAGGCTAGGCAGGAGGCTGGATTCTTCAGGTTTGAGGCTAGGTAGGAGGCTGGAGGCTTTAGGCTCGAGACTAGAGGCCAGAGATTGAGGCGAGTCTAGGTAGGAGGCTGGTGTCTTCAGGCTTAAGGCTAGACAGGTGACTGGAGTCTTTAGGTCTGTGCCTAGACAGGAGGCTGGAGTCTTTAGGGTTGAGACTAGAGGCCAGAGACTTGAGGCGAGGCTAGGCAGGAGGATGGAGTCTTCAGGCTTGAGGCTAGAAAGGAGGCTGGTATTTTCAGGCATGAGACTAGAGGCCAGAGACTTGAGGCGAGTCTAGGCAGGAGGCTGGAGGCTTCAGGCATGAGAATAAAGGCCACAGACTTGATGCAAGGCTAAGCGGGAGGCTGGAGTCTTCAGGCTTGAGGCTAGGCAGGAGGCTGGAGTCTTTAGGCTTGAGACTAGAGACCAGAGACTTGAGGCGAGACTAGGCAGGAGGCTGGAGACTTCAGGTTTGTGGCTAGGCAGGGGGTTGGAGTCTTCAGGTTGGAGTCTAGACAGGAGGCTGGAGTCTTCAGGCTTGAGGCTAGGCAGGAGGCTGGAGTCCTCAGGATTGAGGCTAGAGGCTAGAGACTTGAGGCAAGGCTAGGTAGGAGGCTGGAGTCTTCAGGCTTGAGGCTAGACAGGAGGCTGGAGTCTTCAGGCTTGAGGCTTGCCAGGAGGCTGGATACTTCAGGCTTGACGCTACGAAGGAGGCTGGAGTCTTCAGGTTTGAGGCTAGGAAGGAAGCTGGAGTCTTCAGGCTTGAGGCTAGGCAGGAGGTTGGAATCTTCAGGCTGAGGCTAGGAAGGAGGCTGGATCTTCAGTTTTGAGGCTAGGTAGGAGGCTGGAGGCTTTAGGCTCGAGACTAGAGTCCAGAGAATTGAGGCAAGTCTAGGTAGGAGGCTGGTGTCTTCAGGCTTAAGGCTAGACAGGTGACTGGAGTCTTTAGGTCTGTGGCTAGACAGGAGGCTGGAGTCTTTAGGGTTGAGACTAGAGGCCAGAGACTTGAAGCGAGACTAGGCAGGAGGCTGGAGTTGTCAGGCTTGAGGCTAGACAGGAGGTTGGAGTCGTGAGGCTTGCGGCTAGACAGGAGGCTTTAGTCTTTAGGTTTGTGACCAGAGGCCAGAAATTTAAAGCGAGACTAGGTAGGAGGCTGTATTCTTCAGGCTTGAGGGTATGCAGGAGTCTGGAGTCTTCAGGCTGAGGCTAGACAGGATGCTGGATTCTTCAGACTTGAGGCTAGAGGCCAGAGACTTGAAGCAAGGCTAGGCAGGAGGCTGGATTCTTCAGGCTTGAGGCTAAGCAGGATGATGGAGTCTTTAGACTTGAGACTAGAGGCCAGAGACTTGAGGCAAGGCTAGACAGGAGGCTGGAGTCTTTAGGGTTGAGACTAGAGGCCACAGACTTGATGCAAGGCTGGGCAGGAGGCTGGAGTCATCAGTCTTGAGGCTAGGCAGGAGGCTGGTGTTTTCCGACTTGAGGCTAGGCAGGAGGCTGGTGTCTTCAGGCTTGAGGCTAGGCAGGAGGCTTGTGTCTTCAGGCTTGAGGCTAGGCAGGAGGCTGAAGTCTTCAGGCTTGAGGCTAGAGGCCAGAGACTTGAGCCAAGGCTAGGTAGGAGGCTGGAGACTTCAGGCTTGAGGCTTGCCAGGAAGCTGGGTACTTCAGGCTTGACGTTACGAAGGAGGTTGCAGTCTTCAGGCTTGAGGCTAGGCAGGAGGCTGGAGTCTTCAGGCTTGAGGCTAGAGGCCAGAGACTTGAGGCGAGGCTAGGTAGGAGGCTGGAGTCTTCAGGCTTGAGGCTAGGAAGGAAGCTGGAGTCTTCAGGCTTGAGGCTAGGCAGGAGGCTGGAGTCTTCAGGCTTGAGGCTAGGCAGGAGGCTGGAGTCTTCAGGCTGAGGCTAGGCAGGATGCTGGATTCTTCAGGCTTGAGGCTAGAGGCCAGAGACTTGAAGCAAGGCTAGGCAGGAGGCTGGATTCTTCAGGCTTGAGGCTAGGCAGGAGGCTGGAGGCTTTCAGCTCGAGACTAGAGGCCAGAGAATTGAGGGGAGGCTAGGCAGGAGGCTGGAGACTTCAGGCTTGAGAGTAGGGGCCATAGACTTGAGGTGAGGCTATGCAGGAGGCTGGAGTCTTCAGGCTGAGGCTAGGCAGGAGGCTGGATTCTTCAGGCTTGAGGCTAGAGGTCAGAGACTGGAATCAAGGCTAGGCAGGAGGCTGGATTCTGCAGGCTTGAGTCTAGGCAGGAGGCTGGAGTCTTCAGGTTTGAGGCTCGGAAGGAAGCTGGAGTCTTCAGGCTTGAGGCTAGGCAGGAGGCTGGAATCTTCAGGCTGAGGCTAGGCAGGATGCTGGATTCTTCAGGCTTGAGGCTAGAGGCCAGAGACTTGAAGCAAGGCTAGGCAGGAGGCTGGATTCTTCAGGTTTGAGGCTAGGTAGGAGGCTGGAGGCTTTAGGCTCGAGACTAGAGGCCAGAGAATTGAGGCGAGTCTAGGTAGGAGGCTGGTGTCTTCAGGCTTAAGGCTAGACAGGTGACTGGAGTCTTTAGGTCTGTGCCTAGACAGGAGGCTGGAGTCTTTAGGGTTGAGACTAGAGGCCAGAGACTTGAGGCGAGGCTAGGCAGGAGGATGGAGTCTTCAGGCTTGAGGCTAGAAAGGAGGCTGGTATTTTCAGGCATGAGACTAGAGGCCAGAGACTTGAGGCGAGACTAGGCAGGAGGCTGGAGTCTTCATGCTTTAGGCTAGACAGGAGGCTGGAATCTTCCGGCTTGAGGCTAGGCAGGAGGCTGGAGTCTTCAAGCTTGAGGTTGGGCAGGAGACTGGAGTCTATGGGCCTGAGGCTAGGCAGGGGGCTGTAGTCTTTAGGCTTGAGGCTAGGCAGGAGGCTGGAGTCTTCAAGCTTGAGGCTAGAGGCCAGGGACTTGATGCGAGTCTAGGCAGGGGGCTGGAGTCTTCAGGCTTGAAGTCAGGCAGGAGGCTTGAGGCTGGAGGTCAGAGTCTTGAGGCAAGGCTTGGCAGGAGGCTGAAGTCTTCAGGCTTGAGGCTAGACAGGAGGCTGGTGTTTTCAGGCATGAGACTAGAGGCCAGAGACTTGAGGCGAGACTAGGCAGGAGGCTGGCGTCTCCAGGCTTGAGGCTAGGCAGGAGGCTGGAGTCTTCAGGATTGAGGCTAGAGGCCAGAGACTTGAGGCGAGGCAAGGCAAGAGGCTGGAGCCTTTAGGCCTGAGGCTAGGCATGATGCTATTGTCTTCAGGCTTGAGGCTAGACAGGAGTATGGAGTCGTGAGGCTTGCGGCTAGACAGGAGGCTGGAGTCTTTAGGCTTGAGACTAGAGGCCAGAAACTTAAAGCGAGACTAGGCAGGAGGCTGTATTCTTCAGGCTTGAGGCTAGAGGCCAGAGGCTTGAGGCGAGGCTAGGAGGAGGCTGAAGTCTTCAGGCTTGAGGCTAGGCAGGAGGCTGGTGTTTTCAGGCTTGAGGCTAGACAGGAGGCTGGAGTCTTTAGGCTTGAGGCTAGGCAGAAGGCTGGAGTCTTTAGGCTTGAGACTAGAGGCCAGAGAATTGAGGCGAGGCTAGGCAGGAGGCTGGTGTCTTCAGGCTTAAGGCTAGACAGGTGACTGGAGTCTTTAGGTCTGTGGCTAGACAGGAGGCTGGAGTCTTTAGGCTTGAGGCTAGAGGCCAGAGACTTGAGGCGAGGCTAGGTAGGAGGCTGGAATCTTCAGGCTTGAGGCTAGGCTAGGCAGGATGCTGGTGTCTTCATGCTTGAGGCTAGGCAGGAGTCTGGAGTCTTCAGGCTTGTGGCTAGTGGCTAGAGACTTGAGGCGAGGCTAGGCAGGAGACTGGAATATTCAGGCTTGAGGCTAGACAGGAGGCTGGAGTCTTCAGGCTTGCGGCTAGACAGGAGGCGGGAGTCTTTACAATTGAGAGTAGAGGCCAGAGACTTGAGGCCAGACTAGGCAGGAGGCTGCATTCATGAGGCTTGAGGATAGGCAAGAGTCTGGATGCTTCAAGCTTGAGGCTAGAGGCCAGAGACTTGAGGCGAGGCTGGTCAGGAGGCTGGATTCTTCAGGCTTGAGAGTAGAGGCCAGAGACATGAAGTGAGGCTAGGCAGTAGGCTGGAGTCTTCAGGCTTGAGGCTAGGCAGGAGGCTGGAGTCTTCAAGCTTGAGGCTAGAGGCCAGGGACTTGATGCGAGTCTAGGCAGGGGGCTGGAGTCTTCAGGCTTGAAGTCAGGCAGGAGGCTTGAGTCTTCAGGCTTGAGGCTGGAGCTCTGAGTCTTCAGGCAAGGCTTGGCAGGAGGCTGAAGTCTTCAGGCTTGAGGCTAGACAGGAGGCTGGTGTTTTCAGGCATGAGACTAGAGGCCAGAGACTTGAGGCGAGACTAGGCAGGAGGCTGGAGTCTTCATGCTTTAGGCGAGACAGGAGGCTGGAATCTTCAGGCTTGAGGCTGGGCAGGAGACTGCAGTCTTCAAGCTTGAGGCGAGGCAAGAGGCTGGAGTCTTCCGGCTTGAGGCTAGGCAGGAGGCTGGAGTCTTCAAGCTTGAGGTTGGGCAGGAGACTGGAGTCTATGGGCTTGAGGCTAGGCAGGGGGGCTGGAGTCTTTAGGCTTGAGGCTAGGCAGGAGGCTGGAGTATTCAAGCTTGAGGTTGGGCAGGAGACTGGAGTCTATGGGCTTGAGGCTAGGCAGGGGCTGGAGCCTTCAGCCTTGAAGTCAGTCAGGAGGCTTGAGGCTGGAGGTCAGAGTCTTGAGGCAAGGCTTGGCAGGAGGCTGAAGTCTTCAGGCTTGAGGCTAGACAGGAGGCTGGTGTTTTCAGGCATGAGACTAGAGGCCAGAGACTTGAGGCGAGACTAGGCAGGAGGCTGGAGTCTTCAGGCTTGAGTCTAGACAGGAGGCTGGAGTCTTCAGGATTGAGGCTAGAGGCCAGAGACTTGAGGCGAGGCTAGCAGGAGGCTGGAGTCTTTAGGCCTGAGGCTGGGCAGGAGGCTATTGTTTTCAGGATTGAGGCTAGGCAGGAGGCTGGAGTCTTTAGGCTTGAGACTAGAGGCCAGAAACTTAAAGCGAGACTAGGCAGGAGGCTGGAGCCTTCAGGCTTGAGGCTAGAGGCCAGAGACTTGAGGCCGAGGCTAGGAGGAGGCTGGAGTCTTCAGGCTGGAGGCTAGGCAGGAGGCTGGTGTTTTCAGGCTTGAGGCTAGACAGGAAGCTGGAGTCTTTAGGCTTGAGGCTAGGCAGAAGGCTGGAGTCTTTAGGCTTGAGACTAGAGGCCAGAGACTTGAGGCGAGACTAGGCAGGAGGCTGGAGACTTCAGGCTTGTGGGTAAGCAGGAGGCTAGAGTCTTCAGGCTTGAGGCTAGGCAGGAGGCTGCAGTCTTCAGGTTTGAGGCTAGGCAGGAGGCTGGAGTCTTCAGGATTGAGGCTAGAGGCCAGAGACTTGAGGTGAGCCTAGGCAGGAGGCTGGAGTCTTCAGGCTTGAGTCTAGACAGGAGGCTGGAGTCTTCAGGCTTGAGGCTAGGCAGGAGGCTGGAGTCTTCAGGATTGAGGCTAGAGGCCAGAGACTTGAGGCGAGGCTAGGCAGGAGGCTGGAGTCTTCAGGCCTGAGGCTAGGCAGGAGGCTGGAGTCTTCAGGCTTGAGGGTAGGCAGGAGTCTGGAGTCTTCAGGCTGAGGCTAGGCAGGAGGCTGGATTCTTCAGGCTTGAGGCTAAGCAGGATGATGGAGTCTTTAGACTTGAGACTAGAGACCAGAGACTTGAGGCAAGGCTAGACTGGAGGCTGGAGTCTTTAGGGTTGAGACTAGAGGCCAGAGACTTGAAGCAAGGCTGGGCAGGGGGATGGAGTCTTCAAGCTTGAGGCTAGGTAGGAGGCTGGAGTCTTCAGGCTTGAAGCTAGAGGCCAGAGACTTGAAGCAAGGCTAGACAGGAGGCTGGAGTCTTCAAGCTTGAGGCTAGGCAGGAGGGTGGAGTCCTTAAGCTTGAGGCTAGAGGCCAGAGACTGGAGGCGAGAATTGGCAGGAGGCTGGAGTCTTCAGGGTTGAGAATGGAGGCCAGAAACTTGAGGTGAGTCTAGGCAAGATTCTGGAGTCTTCAGGCTTGAGGCTAGACAGGAGGCTGGAGTCATTAGGCTTGAGGATAGACAGGAGGCTGGAGTCTTTAGGCCTGAGGATAGACAGGAGGCTGGAATATTTAGGCTTGAGGCTAGGCAGGAGGCTGGAGTCTTTAGGCATGAGACTGGAGGCTAGAGACTTGAGGCAAGACTAGGCAGGAGGCAGGAGACTTCAGGCCTGACGCTAGGCAGGTGGCTGGAGTCTTCAGGCTTCAGGCTAGGCAGGAGGCTGGTGTCTTCAGGCTTAAGGCTAGACAGGTGACTGGAGTCTTCAGGTCTCTGGCTAGACAGGAGGCTGGAGTCTTTAGGGTTGAGACTAGAGGCCAGAGACTTGAGGCGAGACTAGGCAGGAGTCTGGAGTCATCAGGCTTGAGGCTAGGCAGGAGGCTGGAGTGTTCAGGCTTGAGGCTAGAGGCCAGAGACTTGAGGCGAGGCTAGGTAGGAGGCTGGAGTCTTCAGGCTTGAGGTTAGTCTAGGAAGGAGGCTGGAGTCTTCAGGCTTGATGCTAGACAGGAGGCTGGAGTCTTCAGGCTTGCAGCTAGACAGGAGGCTGGAGTCTTTAGGCTTGAGAGTGGAGGCCAGAGACCTGAGGCGAGACTAGGCAGGAGGCTGGAATCTTCAGGCTTGAGGCTAGGCAAGAGTCTGGATCCTTGAAGCTTGAGGCTAGAGGCCAGAGACTTGAGGTGAGGCTGGTCAGGAGGCTGGATTCTTCAGGCTTGAGGCTAGGCAGGAGGCTGGAGCCTTCAGGCTTGAGGCTAGAGGCCAGAGACTTGAGGCGAGTCTAGGCAGGAGGCTGGAGGCTTCAGGCATGAGAATAAAGGCCACAGACTTGATGCAAGGCTAGGCAGGAGGCTGGAGTCTTCAGGCTTGAGACTAGAGACCAGAGACTTGAGGCGAGACTAGGCAGGAGGCTGGAGACTTCAGGTTTGTGGCTAGGCAGGGTGCTGGAGTCTTCAGGTTGGAGTCTAGACAGGAGGCTGGAGTCTTCAGGCTTGAGGCTAGGCAGGAGGTTGGAGTCGTGAGGCTTGCGGCTAGACAGGAGGCTTTTGTCTTTAGGCTTGTGACCAGAGGCCAGAAATTTAAAGCGAGACTAGGTAGGAGGCTGTATTCTTCAGGCTTGAGGGTATGCAGGAGTCTGGAGTCTTCAGGCTGAGGCTAGACAGGATGCTGGATTCTTCAGACTTGAGGCTAGAGGCCAGAGACTTGAAGCAAGGCTAGGCAGGAGGCTGGATTCTTCAGGCTTGAGGCTAAGCAGGATGATGGAGTCTTTAGACTTGAGACTAGAGGCCAGAGACTTGAGGCAAGGCTAGACAGGAGGCTGGAGTCTTTAGGGTTGAGACTAGAGGCCACAGACTTGATGCAAGGCTAGGCAGGAGGCTGGAGTCATCAGTCTTGAGGCTAGGCAGGAGGCTGGTGTTTTCCGACTTGAGGCTAGGCAGGAGGCTGGTGTCTTCAGGCTTGAGGCTAGGCAGGAGGCTTGTGTCTTCAGGCTTGAGGTTAGGCAGGAGGCTGAAGTCTTCAGGCTTGAGGCTAGAGGCCAGAGACTTGAGCCAAGGCTAGGTAGGAGGCTGGAGACTTCAGGCTTGAGGCTTGCCAGGAAGCTGGGTACTTCAGGCTTGACGTTACGAAGGAGGTTGCAGTCTTCAGGCTTGAGGCTAGGCAGGAGGCTGGAGTCTTCAGGCTTGAGGCTAAAGGCCAGAGACTTGAGGCGAGGCTAGGTAGGAGGCTGGAGTCTTCAGGCTTGAGGCTTGCCAGGAGGCTGGATACTTCAGGCTTGATGCTACGAAGGATGCTGGATTCTTCAGGCTTGAGGCTAGAGGCCAGAGACTTGAAGCAAGGCTAGGCAGGAGGCTGGATTCTTCAGGCTTGAGGCTAGGCAGGAGGCTGGAGACTTCAGGCTTGAGGCTAGATGCCAGAGACTTCAGGCGACGCTGGACAGGAGGCTGGAGTCTTCAGGCTTGAGAGTAGAGGCCAGAGACATGAGGTTAGGCTAGGCAGGAGGCTGGAGTCTTCATGCTTTAGGCTAGACAGGACGCTGGAATTTTCAGGCTTGAGGCTAGGCAGGAGGCTGGAGTCTTCAAGCTTGAGGTTGGGCAGGAGACTGGAGTCTATGGGCTTGAGGCTAGGCAGGGGGCTGGAGTCTTTAGGCTTGAGGCTAGGAAGGAGGCTGGAGTCTTCAGGCTTGAGGCTAAGAAGGTAGCTGGAGTCTTCAGGCTTGAGGCTAGGAAGGAGGCTGGAGTCTTCAGGCTTGAGGCTAGGCAAGATGCTGGTGTCTTCATACTTGAGGCTAGGCAGGAGTCTGGAGCCTTCAGGCTTGAAGTTAGAGGCCAGAGACTTGAGGTGAGCCTAGGCAGGAGGCTGGAGTCTTCAGGCTTGAGTCTAGACAGGAGGCTGGAGTCTTCAGGCTTGAGGCTAGGCAGGAGGCTGGAGTCTTCAGGATTGAGGCTAGAGGCCAGAGACTTGAGGCGAGGCTAGGCAGGAGGCTGGAGTCTTCAGGCCTGAGGCTAGGCAGGAGGCTGTTGTCTTCAGGCTTGAGGCTAGGCAGGAGGCTGGAGTCTGCAGGCTTGAGGCTGGGCAGGAGGCTGGTGTGTTCAGGATTGAGGCTAGAGGCCAAAGACTTGAGGTGAGGCTGGGTAGGAGGCTGGAGTCTTCAGGCTTGAGGCTAGGCAGGAGGCTGGTGTCTTCAGGCTTGAGGATAGGCAGGAGGATGGAGTCTTCAGGCTTGAGGCTAGAGGCCAGAGACTTGAGGCGAGGCTAGGCAGGAGGCTGGAGTCTTTCGGCTTGAGGCTTGGCAGGAGGCTGGAGACTTCAGGCTTGTGGTTAGGAAGGAGGCTGGAGTCTTCAGGCTGAAGGCTGGGAAGGAATCTGGAGTCTTCAGACTTGAGGCTAGGCAGGAGTCTGGAGTCTTAAGGCTTGTGGCTAGATGCCAGAGACTTCAGGCGACGCTGGACAGGAGGCTGGAGTCTTCAGGCTTGAGAGCAGAGGCCAGAGACATGAGGTGAGGCTAGGCAGGAGGCTGGAGTCTTCATGCTTTAGGCTAGACAGGACGCTGGAATTTTCAGGCTTGAGGCTAGGCAGGAGACTGCAGTCTTCAAGCCTGAGGCTAGGCAAGAGGCTGGAGTGTTCTGGCTTGAGGCTAGGCAGGAGGCTGGAGTCTTCAAGCTTGAGGTTGGGCAGGAGACTGGAGTCTATGGGCTTGAGGCTAGGCAGGGGGCTGGAGTCTTCAGGCTTGAGGCTAGGAAGGAGGCTGGAGTCTTCAGGCTTGAGGCTAGGCAAGATGCTGGTGTCTTCATACTTGAGGCTAGGCAGGAGTCTGGAGCCTTCAGGTTTGAAGCTAGAGGCCAGAGACTTGAGGTGAGCCTAGGCAGGAGGCTGGAGTCTTCAGGCTTGAGTCTAGACAGGAGGCTGGAGTCTTCAGTCTTGAGGCTAGGCAGGAGGCTGTAGTCTTCAGGATTGAGGCTAGAGGCCAGAGACTTGAGGTGAGCCTAGGCAGGAGGCTGGAGTCTTCAGGCTTGAGTCTAGACAGGAGGCTGGAGTCTTCAGGCTTGAGGCTAGGCAGGAGGCTGGAGTCTTCAGGATTGAGGCTAGAGGCCAGAGACTTGAGGCGAGGCTAGGCAGGAGGCTGGAGTCTTCAGGCCTGAGGCTTGGCAGGAGGCTGGAGTCTTCAGGCTTGAGGGTAGGCAGGAGTCTGGAGTCTTCAGGCTGAGGCTAGGCAGGAGGCTGGATTCTTCAGGCTTGAGGCTAAGCAGGATGATGGAGTCTTTAGACTTGAGACTAGAGACCAGAGACTTGAGGCAAGGCTAGACTGGAGGCTGGAGTCTTTAGGGTTGAGACTAGAGGCCAGAGACTTGAAGCAAGGCTGGGCAGGGGGATGGAGTCTTCAAGCTTGAGGCTAGGTAGGAGGCTGGAGTCTTCAGGCTTGAAGCTAGAGGCCAGAGACTTGAAGCAAGGCTAGACAGGAGGCTGGAGTCTTCAACCTTGAGGCTAGGCAGGAGGGTGGAGTCCTTAAGCTTGAGGCTAGAGGCCAGAGACTGGAGGCGAGAATTGGCAGGAGGCTGGAGTCTTCAGGGTTGAGAATGGAGGCCAGAAACTTGAGGTGAGTCTAGGCAAGATTCTGGAGTATTCAGGCTTGAGGCTAGACAGGAGGCTGGAGTCATTAGGCTTGAGGATAGACAGGAGGCTGGAGTCTTTAGGCCTGAGGATAGACAGGAGGCTGGAATATTTAGGCTTGAGGCTAGGCAGGAGGCTGGAGTCTTTAGGCATGAGACTGGAGGCTAGAGACTTGAGGCAAGACTAGGCAGGAGGCAGGAGACTTCAGGCCTGACGCTAGGCAGGTGGCTGGAGTCTTCAGGCTTCAGGCTAGGCAGGAGGCTGGTGTCTTCAGGCTTAAGGCTAGACAGGTGACTGGAGTCTTCAGGTCTCTGGCTAGACAGGAGGCTGGAGTCTTTAGGGTTGAGACTAGAGGCCAGAGACTTGAGGCGAGACTAGGCAGGAGTCTGGAGTCATCAGGCTTGAGGCTAGGCAGGAGGCTGGAGTGTTCAGGCTTGAGGCTAGAGGCCAGAGACTTGAGGCGAGGCTAGGTAGGAGGCTGGAGTCTTCAGGCTTGAGGTTAGTCTAGGAAGGAGGCTGGAGTCTTCAGGCTTGATGCTAGACAGGAGGCTGGAGTCTTCAGGCTTGCAGCTAGACAGGAGGCTGGAGTCTTTAGGCTTGAGAGTGGAGGCCAGAGACCTGAGGCGAGACTAGGCAGGAGGCTGGAATCTTCAGGCTTGAGGCTAGGCAAGAGTCTGGATCCTTGAAGCTTGAGGCTAGAGGCCAGAGACTTGAGGTGAGGCTGGTCAGGAGGCTGGATTCTTCAGGCTTGAGGCTAGGCAGGAGGCTGGAGCCTTCAGGCTTGAGGCTAGAGGCCAGAGACTTGAGGCGAGTCTAGGCAGGAGGCTGGAGGCTTCAGGCATGAGAATAAAGGCCACAGACTTGATGCAAGGCTAGGCAGGAGGCTGGAGTCTTCAGGCTTGAGACTAGAGACCAGAGACTTGAGGCGAGACTAGGCAGGAGGCTGGAGACTTCAGGTTTGTGGCTAGGCAGGGTGCTGGAGTCTTCAGGTTGGAGTCTAGACAGGAGGCTGGAGTCTTCAGGCTTGAGGCTAGGCAGGAGGTTGGAGTCGTGAGGCTTGCGGCTAGACAGGAGGCTTTTGTCTTTAGGCTTGTGACCAGAGGCCAGAAATTTAAAGCGAGACTAGGTAGGAGGCTGTATTCTTCAGGCTTGAGGGTATGCAGGAGTCTGGAGTCTTCAGGCTGAGGCTAGACAGGATGCTGGATTCTTCAGACTTGAGGCTAGAGGCCAGAGACTTGAAGCAAGGCTAGGCAGGAGGCTGGATTCTTCAGGCTTGAGGCTAAGCAGGATGATGGAGTCTTTAGACTTGAGACTAGAGGCCAGAGACTTGAGGCAAGGCTAGACAGGAGGCTGGAGTCTTTAGGGTTGAGACTAGAGGCCACAGACTTGATGCAAGGCTAGGCAGGAGGCTGGAGTCATCAGTCTTGAGGCTAGGCAGGAGGCTGGTGTTTTCCGACTTGAGGCTAGGCAGGAGGCTGGTGTCTTCAGGCTTGAGGCTAGGCAGGAGGCTTGTGTCTTCAGGCTTGAGGTTAGGCAGGAGGCTGAAGTCTTCAGGCTTGAGGCTAGAGGCCAGAGACTTGAGCCAAGGCTAGGTAGGAGGCTGGAGACTTCAGGCTTGAGGCTTGCCAGGAAGCTGGGTACTTCAGGCTTGACGTTACGAAGGAGGTTGCAGTCTTCAGGCTTGAGGCTAGGCAGGAGGCTGGAGTCTTCAGGCTTGAGGCTAAAGGCCAGAGACTTGAGGCGAGGCTAGGTAGGAGGCTGGAGTCTTCAGGCTTGAGGCTTGCCAGGAGGCTGGATACTTCAGGCTTGATGCTACGAAGGATGCTGGATTCTTCAGGCTTGAGGCTAGAGGCCAGAGACTTGAAGCAAGGCTAGGCAGGAGGCTGGATTCTTCAGGCTTGAGGCTAGGCAGGAGGCTGGAGACTTCAGGCTTGAGGCTAGATGCCAGAGACTTCAGGCGACGCTGGACAGGAGGCTGGAGTCTTCAGGCTTGAGAGTAGAGGCCAGAGACATGAGGTTAGGCTAGGCAGGAGGCTGGAGTCTTCATGCTTTAGGCTAGACAGGACGCTGGAATTTTCAGGCTTGAGGCTAGGCAGGAGGCTGGAGTCTTCAAGCTTGAGGTTGGGCAGGAGACTGGAGTCTATGGGCTTGAGGCTAGGCAGGGGGCTGGAGTCTTTAGGCTTGAGGCTAGGAAGGAGGCTGGAGTCTTCAGGCTTGAGGCTAGGCAAGATGCTGGTGTCTTCATACTTGAGGCTAGGCAGGAGTCTGGAGCCTTCAGGCTTGAAGTTAGAGGCCAGAGACTTGAGGTGAGCCTAGGCAGGAGGCTGGAGTCTTCAGGCTTGAGTCTAGACAGGAGGCTGGAGTCTTCAGGCTTGAGGCTAGGCAGGAGGCTGGAGTCTTCAGGATTGAGGCTAGAGGCCAGAGACTTGAGGCGAGGCTAGGCAGGAGGCTGGAGTCTTCAGGCTAGGCAGGAGGCTGTTGTCTTCAGGCTTGAGGCTAGACAGGAGGCTGGAGTCTGCAGGCTTGAGGCTGGGCAGGAGGCTGGTGTGTTCAGGATTGAGGCTAGAGGCCAAAGACTTGAGGTGAGGCTGGGTAGGAGGCTGGAGTCTTCAGGCTTGAGGCTAGGCAGGAGGCTGGTGTCTTCAGGCTTGAGGATAGGCAGGAGGATGGAGTCTTCAGGCTTGAGGCTAGAGGCCAGAGACTTGAGGCGAGGCTAGGCAGGAAGCTGGAGTCTTTCGGCTTGAGGCTTGGCAGGAGGCTGGAGACTTCAGGCTTGTGGTTAGGAAGGAGGCTGGAGTCTTCAGGCTGAAGGCTGGGAAGGAATCTGGAGGTCTTCAGGCTTGAGGCTAGGCAGGAGTCTGGAGTCTTAAGGCTTGTGGCTAGATGCCAGAGACTTCAGGCGACGCTGGACAGGAGGCTGGAGTCTTCAGGCTTGAGAGCAGAGGCCAGAGACATGAGGTGAGGCTAGGCAGGAGACTGCAGTCTTCAAGCCTGAGGCTAGGCAAGAGGCTGGAGTGTTCTGGCTTGAGGCTAGGCAGGAGGCTGGAGTCTTCAAGCTTGAGGTTGGGCAGGAGACTGGAGTCTATGGGCTTGAGGCTAGGCAGGGGGCTGGAGTCTTCAGGCTTGAGGCTAGGAAGGAGGCTGGAGTCTTCAGGCTTGAGGCTAGGCAAGATGCTGGTGTCTTCATACTTGAGGCTAGGCAGGAGTCTGGAGCCTTCAGGTTTGAAGCTAGAGGCCAGAGACTTGAGGTGAGCCTAGGCAGGAGGCTGGAGTCTTCAGGCTTGAGTCTAGACAGGAGGCTGGAGTCTTCAGTCTTGAGGCTAGGCAGGAGGCTGTAGTCTTCAGGATTGAGGCTAGAGGCCAGGAGGACTTGAGGTGAGCCTAGGCAGGAGGCTGGAGTCTTCAGGCTTGAGTCTAGACAGGAGGCTGGAGTCTTCAGGCTTGAGGCTAGGCAGGAGGCTGGAGTCTTCAGGATTGAGGCTAGAGGCCAGAGACTTGAGGCGAGGCTAGGCAGGAGGCTGGAGTCTTCAGGCCTGAGGCTAGGCAGGAGGCTGTTGTCTTCAGGCTTGAGGCTAGGCAGGAGGCTGAGTCTGCAGGCTTGAGGCTGGGCAGGAGGCTGGTGTGTTCAGGATTGAGGCTAGAGGCCAAAGACTTGAGGTGAGGCCGGGTAGGAGGCTGGAGTCTTCAGGCTTGAGGCTAGGCAGGAGGCTGGTGTCTTCAGGCTTGAGGATAGGCAGGAGGCTGGAGGTCTTCAGGCTTCAGGCTAGAGGCCAGAGACTTGAGGCGAGGCTAGGCAGGAGGCTGGAGTCTTTCGGCTTGAGGCTTGGCAGGAGGCTGGAGACTTCAGGCTTGTGGTTAGGAGGAGGCTGGAGTCTTCAGGCTGAAGGCTGGGAAGGAAGCTGGAGTCTTCAGGCTTGAGGCTAGGCAGGAGTCTGGAGTCTTCAGGCTTGTGGCTAGATGCCAGAGACTTCAGGCGACGCTGGACAGGAGGCTGGAGTCTTCAGGCTTGAGAGTAGAGGCCAGAGACATGAGGTGAGGCTAGGCAGGAGGCTGGAGGCTTCATGCTTTAGGCTAGACAGGACGCTGGAATTTTCAGGCTTGAGGCTAGGCAGGAGACTGCAGTCTTCAAGCCTGAGGCTAGGCAAGAGGCTGGAGTGTTCTGGCTTGAGGCTAGGCAGGAGGCTGGAGTCTTCAAGCTTGAGGTTGGGCAGGAGACTGGAGTCTATGGGCTTGAGGCTAGGCAGGGGGCTGGAGTCTTTAGGCTTGAGGCTAGGAAGGAGGCTGGAGTCTTCAGGCTTGAGGCTAAGAAGGTAGCTGGAGTCTTCGGGCTTGAGGCTAGGAAGGAGGCTGGAGTCTTCAGGCTTGAGGCTAGGCAAGATGCTGGTGTCTTCATACTTGAGGATAGGAAGGAGGCTGGAGTCTTTAGTCTTGAGGCTAGGCAGGAGGCTGGAGTCTTCAGGATTGAGGCTAGAGGCCAGAGACTTGAGGCGAGGCTAGGCAGGAGGCTGGAGTCTTCAGGCCTGAGGCTAGGCAGGAGGCTGTTGTCTTCAGGCTTGAGGCTAGGCAGGAGGCTGGAGTCTGCAGGCTTGAGGCTGGGCAGGAGGCTGGTGTGTTCAGGATTGAGGCTAGAGGCCAAAGACTTGAGGTGAGGCTGGGTAGGAGGCTGGAGTCTTCAGGCTTGAGGCTAGGCAGGAGGCTGGTGTCTTCAGGCTTGAGGATAGGCAGGAGGATGGAGTCTTCAGGCTTGAGGCTAGAGGCAGAGACTTGAGGCGAGGCTAGGCAGGAGGGTGGAGTCTTTCGGCTTGAGGCTTGGCAGGAGGCTGGAGACTTCAGGCTTGTGGTTAGGAAGGAGGCTGGAGTCTTCAGGCTGAAGGCTGGGAAGGAATCTGGAGTCTTCAGACTTGAGGCTAGGCAGGAGTCTGGAGTCTTAAGGCTTGTGGCTAGATGCCAGAGACTTCAGGCGACGCTGGACAGGAGGCTGGAGTCTTCAGGCTTGAGAGCAGAGGCCAGAGACATGAGGTGAGGCTAGGCAGGAGGCTGGAGGTCTTCATGCTTTAGGCTAGACAGGACGCTGGAATTTTCAGGCTTGAGGCTAGGCAGGAGACTGCAGTCTTCAAGCCTGAGGCTAGGCAAGAGGCTGGAGTGTTCTGGCTTGAGGCTAGGCAGGAGGCTGGAGTCTTCAAGCTTGAGGTTGGGCAGGAGACTGGAGTCTATGGGCTTGAGGCTAGGCAGGGGGCTGGAGTCTTCAGGCTTGAGGCTAGGAAGGAGGCTGGAGTCTTCAGGCTTGAGGCTAGGCAAGATGCTGGTGTCTTCATACTTGAGGCTAGGCAGGAGTCTGGAGCCTTCAGGTTTGAAGCTAGAGGCCAGAGACTTGAGGTGAGCCTAGGCAGGAGGCTGGAGTCTTCAGGCTTGAGTCTAGACAGGAGGCTGGAGTCTTCAGTCTTGAGGCTAGGCAGGAGGCTGTAGTCTTCAGGATTGAGGCTAGAGGCCAGAGACTTGAGGTGAGCCTAGGCAGGAGGCTGGAGTCTTCAGGCTTGAGTCTAGACAGGAGGCTGGAGTCTTCAGGCTTGAGGCTAGGCAGGAGGCTGGAGTCTTCAGGATTGAGGCTAGAGGCCAGAGACTTGAGGCGAGGCTAGGCAGGAGGCTGGAGTCTTCAGGCCTGAGGCTTGGCAGGAGGCTGGAGTCTTCAGGCTTGAGGGTAGGCAGGAGTCTGGAGTCTTCAGGCTGAGGCTAGGCAGGAGGCTGGATTCTTCAGGCTTGAGGCTAAGCAGGATGATGGAGTCTTTAGACTTGAGACTAGAGACCAGAGACTTGAGGCAAGGCTAGACTGGAGGCTGGAGTCTTTAGGGTTGAGACTAGAGGCCAGAGACTTGAAGCAAGGCTGGGCAGGGGGATGGAGTCTTCAAGCTTGAGGCTAGGTAGGAGGCTGGAGTCTTCAGGCTTGAAGCTAGAGGCCAGAGACTTGAAGCAAGGCTAGACAGGAGGCTGGAGTCTTCAAGCTTGAGGCTAGGCAGGAGGGTGGAGTCCTTAAGCTTGAGGCTAGAGGCCAGAGACTGGAGGCGAGAATTGGCAGGAGGCTGGAGTCTTCAGGGTTGAGAATGGAGGCCAGAAACTTGAGGTGAGTCTAGGCAAGATTCTGGAGTATTCAGGCTTGAGGCTAGACAGGAGGCTGGAGTCATTAGGCTTGAGGATAGACAGGAGGCTGGAGTCTTTAGGCCTGAGGATAGACAGGAGGCTGGAATATTTAGGCTTGAGGCTAGGCAGGAGGCTGGAGTCTTTAGGCATGAGACTGGAGGCTAGAGACTTGAGGCAAGACTAGGCAGGAGGCAGGAGACTTCAGGCCTGACGCTAGGCAGGTGGCTGGAGTCTTCAGGCTTCAGGCTAGGCAGGAGGCTGGTGTCTTCAGGCTTAAGGCTAGACAGGTGACTGGAGTCTTCAGGTCTCTGGCTAGACAGGAGGCTGGAGTCTTTAGGGTTGAGACTAGAGGCCAGAGACTTGAGGCGAGACTAGGCAGGAGTCTGGAGTCATCAGGCTTGAGGCTAGGCAGGAGGCTGGAGTGTTCAGGCTTGAGGCTAGAGGCCAGAGACTTGAGGCGAGGCTAGGTAGGAGGCTGGAGTCTTCAGGCTTGAGGTTAGTCTAGGAAGGAGGCTGGAGTCCTTCAGGCTTGATGCTAGACAGGAGGCTGGAGTCTTCAGGCTTGCAGCTAGACAGGAGGCTGGAGTCTTTAGGCTTGAGAGTGGAGGCCAGAGACCTGAGGCGAGACTAGGCAGGAGGCTGGAATCTTCAGGCTTGAGGCTAGGCAAGAGTCTGGATCCTTGAAGCTTGAGGCTAGAGGCCAGAGACTTGAGGTGAGGCTGGTCAGGAGGCTGGATTCTTCAGGCTTGAGGCTAGGCAGGAGGCTGGAGCCTTCAGGCTTGAGGCTAGAGGCCAGAGACTTGAGGCGAGTCTAGGCAGGAGGCTGGAGGCTTCAGGCATGAGAATAAAGGCCACAGACTTGATGCAAGGCTAGGCAGGAGGCTGGAGTCTTCAGGCTTGAGACTAGAGACCAGAGACTTGAGGCGAGACTAGGCAGGAGGCTGGAGACTTCAGGTTTGTGGCTAGGCAGGGTGCTGGAGTCTTCAGGTTGGAGTCTAGACAGGAGGCTGGAGTCTTCAGGCTTGAGGCTAGGCAGGAGGTTGGAGTCGTGAGGCTTGCGGCTAAAGGGACAGGAGGCTTTTGTCTTTAGGCTTGTGACCAGAGGCCAGAAATTTAAAGCGAGACTAGGTAGGAGGCTGTATTCTTCAGGCTTGAGGGTATGCAGGAGTCTGGAGTCTTCAGGCTGAGGCTAGACAGGATGCTGGATTCTTCAGACTTGAGGCTAGAGGCCAGAGACTTGAAGCAAGGCTAGGCAGGAGGCTGGATTCTTCAGGCTTGAGGCTAAGCAGGATGATGGAGTCTTTAGACTTGAGACTAGAGGCCAGAGACTTGAGGCAAGGCTAGACAGGAGGCTGGAGTCTTTAGGGTTGAGACTAGAGGCCACAGACTTGATGCAAGGCTAGGCAGGAGGCTGGAGTCATCAGTCTTGAGGCTAGGCAGGAGGCTGGTGTTTTTCCGACTTGAGGCTAGGCAGGAGGCTGGTGTCTTCAGGCTTGAGGCTAGGCAGGAGGCTTGTGTCTTCAGGCTTGAGGTTAGGCAGGAGGCTGAAGTCTTCAGGCTTGAGGCTAGAGGCCAGAGACTTGAGCCAAGGCTAGGTAGGAGGCTGGAGACTTCAGGCTTGAGGCTTGCCAGGAAGCTGGGTACTTCAGGCTTGACGTTACGAAGGAGGTTGCAGTCTTCAGGCTTGAGGCTAGGCAGGAGGCTGGAGTCTTCAGGCTTGAGGCTAAAGGCCAGAGACTTGAGGCGAGGCTAGGTAGGAGGCTGGAGTCTTCAGGCTTGAGGCTTGCCAGGAGGCTGGATACTTCAGGCTTGATGCTACGAAGGATGCTGGATTCTTCAGGCTTGAGGCTAGAGGCCAGAGACTTGAAGCAAGGCTAGGCAGGAGGCTGGATTCTTCAGGCTTGAGGCTAGGCAGGAGGCTGGAGACTTCAGGCTTGAGGCTAGATGCCAGAGACTTCAGGCGACGCTGGACAGGAGGCTGGAGTCTTCAGGCTTGAGAGTAGAGGCCAGAGACATGAGGTTAGGCTAGGCAGGAGGCTGGAGTCTTCATGCTTTAGGCTAGACAGGACGCTGGAATTTTCAGCTTGAGGCTAGGCAGGAGGCTGGAGTCTTCAAGCTTGAGGTTGGGCAGGAGACTGGAGTCTATGGGCTTGAGGCTAGGCAGGGGGCTGGAGTCTTTAGGCTTGAGGCTAGGAAGGAGGCTGGAGTCTTCAGGCTTGAGGCTAGGCAAGATGCTGGTGTCTTCATACTTGAGGCTAGGCAGGAGTCTGGAGCCTTCAGGCTTGAAGTTAGAGGCCAGAGACTTGAGGTGAGCCTAGGCAGGAGGCTGGAGTCTTCAGGCTTGAGTCTAGACAGGAGGCTGGAGTCTTCAGGCTTGAGGCTAGGCAGGAGGCTGGAGTCTTCAGGATTGAGGCTAGAGGCCAGAGACTTGAGGCGAGGCTAGGCAGGAGGCTGGAGTCTTCAGGCCTGAGGCTAGGCAGGAGGCTGTTGTCTTCAGGCTTGAGGCTAGACAGGAGGCTGGAGTCTGCAGGCTTGAGGCTGGGCAGGAGGCTGGTGTGTTCAGGATTGAGGCTAGAGGCCAAAGACTTGAGGTGAGGCTGGGTAGGAGGCTGGAGTCTTCAGGCTTGAGGCTAGGCAGGAGGCTGGTGTCTTCAGGCTTGAGGATAGGCAGGAGGATGGAGTCTTCAGGCTTGAGGCTAGAGGCCAGAGACTTGAGGCGAGGCTAGGCAGGAAGCTGGAGTCTTTCGGCTTGAGGCTTGGCAGGAGGCTGGAGACTTCAGGCTTGTGGTTAGGAAGGAGGCTGGAGTCTTCAGGCTGAAGGCTGGGAAGGAATCTGGAGTCTTCAGGCTTGAGGCTAGGCAGGAGTCTGGAGTCTTAAGGCTTGTGGCTAGATGCCAGAGACTTCAGGCGACGCTGGACAGGAGGCTGGAGTCTTCAGGCTTGAGAGCAGAGGCCAGAGACATGAGGTGAGGCTAGGCAGGAGACTGCAGTCTTCAAGCCTGAGGCTAGGCAAGAGGCTGGAGTGTTCTGGCTTGAGGCTAGGCAGGAGGCTGGAGTCTTCAAGCTTGAGGTTGGGCAGGAGACTGGAGTCTATGGGCTTGAGGCTAGGCAGGGGGCTGGAGGTCTTCAGGCTTGAGGCTAGGAAGGAGGCTGGAGTCTTCAGGCTTGAGGCTAGGCAAGATGCTGGTGTCTTCATACTTGAGGCTAGGCAGGAGTCTGGAGCCTTCAGGTTTGAAGCTAGAGGCCAGAGACTTGAGGTGAGCCTAGGCAGGAGGCTGGAGTCTTCAGGCTTGAGTCTAGACAGGAGGCTGGAGTCTTCAGTCTTGAGGCTAGGCAGGAGGCTGTAGTCTTCAGGATTGAGGCTAGAGGCCAGAGACTTGAGGTGAGCCTAGGCAGGAGGCTGGAGTCTTCAGGCTTGAGTCTAGACAGGAGGCTGGAGTCTTCAGGCTTGAGGCTAGGCAGGAGGCTGGAGTCTTCAGGGATTGAGGCTAGAGGCCAGAGACTTGAGGCGAGGCTAGGCAGGAGGCTGGAGTCTTCAGGCCTGAGGCTAGGCAGGAGGCTGTTGTCTTCAGGCTTGAGGCTAGGCAGGAGGCTGGAGTCTGCAGGCTTGAGGCTGGGCAGGAGGCTGGTGTGTTCAGGATTGAGGCTAGAGGCCAAAGACTTGAGGTGAGGCCGGGTAGGAGGCTGGAGTCTTCAGGCTTGAGGCTAGGCAGGAGGCTGGAGTCTTCAGGCTTCAGGCTAGAGGCCCAGAGACTTGAGGCGAGGCTAGGCAGGAGGCTGGAGTCTTTCGGCTTGAGGCTTGGCAGGAGGCTGGAGACTTCAGGCTTGTGGTTAGGAAGGAGGCTGGAGTCTTCAGGCTGAAGGCTGGGAAGGAAGCTGGAGTCTTCAGGCTTGAGGCTAGCAGGAGTCTGGAGTCTTCAGGCTTGTGGCTAGATGCCAGAGACTTCAGGCGACGCTGGACAGGAGGCCTGGGAGTCTTCAGGCTTGAGAGTAGAGGCCAGAGACATGAGGTGAGGCTAGGCAGGAGGCTGGAGGCTTCATGCTTTAGGCTAGACAGGACGCTGGAATTTTTCAGGCTTGAGGCTAGGCAGGAGACTGCAGTCTTCAAGCCTGAGGCTAGGCAAGAGGCTGGAGTGTTCTGGCTTGAGGCTAGGCAGGAGGCTGGAGTCTTCAAGCTTGAGGTTGGGCAGGAGACTGGAGTCTATGGGCTTGAGGCTAGGCAGGGGGCTGGAGTCTTTAGGCTTGAGGCTAGGAAGGAGGCTGGAGTCTTCAGGCTTGAGGCTAAGAAGGTAGCTGGAGTCTTCGGGCTTGAGGCTAGGAAGGAGGCTGGAGTCTTCAGGCTTGAGGCTAGGCAGATGCTGGTGTCTTCATACTTGAGGCTAGGAAGGAGGCTGGAGTCTTTAGTCTTGAGGCTAGGCAGGAGGCTGGAGTCTTCAGGATTGAGGCTAGAGGCCAGAGACTTGAGGCAAGGCTAGGCAGGAGGCTGGAGTCTTCAGGCCTGAGCTTGGCAGGAGGCTGTTGTCTTCAGGCTAGTGGCTAGGCAGGAGGCTAGAGTCTTCAGGTTTGAGTCTAGACAGGAGGCTGGAGTCTTCAGGCTTGAGACTAGTCAGGAGGCTGGAGTCTTCAGGATTGAGGCTAGACGCCAGAGACTTGAGGTGATGCTAGGCAGGAGGCTGGAGTTTTCAGTCGTGAGGCTAGGCAGGAGGCTGTTGTCTTCAGGCTTGAAGCTAGGCAGGAGGCTGGAGTCTTCAGGCTTGAGGGTAGGCAGGAGGCTGGTGTCTTCAGGCTTGCGGATAGGCAGGAGGCTGGAGTCTTCAGGCTTAAGGTTAGCGGCCAGAGACTTGAGGCGAGGCTAGCCAGGAGGCTGGAGTCTTCAGGCTTGAGAGTAGAGGCCAGAGACTTGAGGTGAGGCTAGGCAGGAGGCTGGAGTCTTCATGCTTTAGGCTAGACAGGAGGCAGGAATTTTCAGGCTTGAGGCTGGGCAGGAGACTGCAGTCTTCAAGCCTGAGGCTAGGCAAGAGGCTGGAGTGTTCTGGCTTGAGGCTAGGCAGGAGGCTGGAGTCTTCAAGCTTGAGGTTGGGCAGGAGACTGGAGTCTATGGGCTTGAGGCTAGGCAGGGGGCTGGAGTCTTCAGGCTTGAGGCTAGGAAGGAGGCTGGAGTCTTCAGGCTTGAGGCTAGGCAAGATGCTGGTGTCTTCATACTTGAGGCTAGGCAGGAGTCTGGAGCCTTCAGGTTTGAAGCTAGGGGCCAGAGACTTGAGGTGAGCCTAGGCAGGAGGCTGGAGTCTTCAGGCTTGAGTCTAGACAGGAGGCTGGAGTCTTCAGGCTTGAGGCTAGGCAGGAGGCTGTAGTCTTCAGGATTGAAGCTAGAGGCCAGAGACTTGAGGTGAGCCTAGGCAGGAGGCTGGAGTCTTCAGGCTTGAGTCTAGACAGGAGGCTGGAGTCTTCAGGCTTGAGGCTAGGCAGGAGGCTGGAGTCTTCAGGATTGAGGCTAGAGGCCAGAGACTTGAGGCGAGGCTAGGCAGGAGGCTGGAGTCTTCAGGCCTGAGGCTAGGCAGGAGGCTGTTGTCTTCAGGCTTGAGGCTAGGCAGGAGGCTGGAGTCTGCAGGCTTGAGGCTGGGCAGGAGGCTGGTGTGTTCAGGATTGAGGCTAGAGGCCAAAGACTTGAGGTGAGGCCGGGTAGGAGGCTGGAGTCTTCAGGCTTGAGGCTAGGCAGGAGGCTGGTGTCTTCAGGCTTGAGGATAGGCAGGAGGCTGGAGTCTTCAGGCTTCAGGCTAGAGGCCAGAGACTTGAGGCGAGGCTAGGCAGGAGGCTGGAGTCTTTCGGCTTGAGGCTTGGCAGGAGGCTGGAGACTTCAGGCTTGTGGTTAGGAAGGAGGCTGGAGTCTTCAGGCTGAAGGCTGGGAAGGAAGCTGGAGTCTTCAGGCTTGAGGCTAGGCAGGAGTCTGGAGTCTTCAGGCTTGTGGCTAGATGCCAGAGACTTCAGTCGACGCTGGACAGGAGGCTGGAGTCTTCAGGCTTGAGAGTAGAGGCCAGAGACATGAGGTGAGGCTAGGCAGGAGGCTGGAGGCTTCATGCTTTAGGCTAGACAGGACGCTGGAATTTTCAGGCTTGAGGCTAGGCAGGAGACTGCAGTCTTCAAGCCTGAGGCTAGGCAAGAGGCTGGAGTGTTCTGGCTTGAGGCTAGGCAGGAGGCTGGAGTCTTCAAGCTTGAGGTTGGGCAGGAGACTGGAGTCTATGGGCTTGAGGGTAGGCAGGGGGCTGGAGTCTTTAGGCTTGAGGCTAGGAAGGAGGCTGGAGTCTTCAGGCTTGAGGCTAAGAAGGTAGCTGGAGTCTTCGGGCTTGAGGCTAGGAAGGAGGCTGGAGTCTTCAGGCTTGAGGCTAGGCAAGATGCTGGTGTCTTCATACTTGAGGCTAGGAAGGAGGCTGGAGTCTTTAGTCTTGAGGCTAGGCAGGAGGCTGGAGTCTTCAGGATTGAGGCTAGAGGCCAGAGACTTGAGGCGAGGCTAGGCAGGAGGCTGGAGTCTTCAGGCCTGAGGCTAGGCAGGAGGCTGTTGTCTTCAGGCTAGTGGCTAGGCAGGAGGCTAGAGTCTTCAGGTTTGAGTCTAGACAGGAGGCTGGAGTCTTCAGGCTTGAGACTAGTCAGGAGGCTGGAGTCTTCAGGATTGAGGCTAGACGCCGGAGACTTGAGGTGATGCTAGGCAGGAGGCTGGAGTTTTCAGTCGTGAGGCTAGGCAGGAGGCTGTTGTCTTCAGGCTTGAAGCTAGGCAGGAGGCTGGAGTCTTCAGGCTTGAGGCTAGGCAGGAGGCTGGTGTCTTCAGGCTTGCGGATAGGCAGGAGGCTGGAGTCTTCAGGCTTAAGGTTAGCGGCCAGAGACTTGAGGCGAGGCTAGCCAGGAGGCTGGAGTCTTCAGGCTTGAGAGTAGAGGCCAGAGACTTGAGGTGAGGCTAGGCAGGAGGCTGGAGTCTTCATGCTTTAGGCTAGACAGGAGGCAGGAATTTTCAGGCTTGAGGCTGGGCAGGAGACTGCAGTCTTCAAGCCTGAGGCTAGGCAAGAGGCTGGAGTGTTCTGGCTTGAGGCTAGGCAGGAGGCTGGAGTCTTCAAGCTTGAGGTTGGGCAGGAGACTGGAGTCTATGGGCTTGAGGCTAGGCAGGGGGCTGGAGTCTTCAGGCTTGAGGCTAGGAAGGAGGCTGGAGTCTTCAGGCTTGAGGCTAGGCAAGATGCTGGTGTCTTCATACTTGAGGCTAGGCAGGAGTCTGAGCCTTCAGGTTTGAAGCTAGAGGCCAGAGACTTGAGGTGAGCCTAGGCAGCAGGCTGGAGTCTTCAGGCTTGAGTCTAGACAGGAGGCTGGAGTCTTCAGTCTTGAGGCTAGGCAGGAGGCTGTAGTCTTCAGGATTGAGGCTAGAGGCCAGAGACTTGAGGTGAGCCTAGGCAGGAGGCTGGAGTCTTCAGGCTTGAGTCTAGACAGGAGGCTGGAGTCTTCAGGCTTGAGGCTAGGCAGGAGGCTGGAGTCTTCAGGATTGAGGCTAGAGGCCAGAGACTTGAGGTGAGGCTAGGCAGGAGGCTGGAGTCTTCAGGCCTGAGGCTAGGCAGGAGGCTGTTGTCTTCAGGCTTGAGGCTAGGCAGGAGGCTGGAGTCTGCAGGCTTGAGGCTGGGCAGGAGGCTGGTGTGTTCAGGATTGAGGCTAGAGGCCAAAGACTTGAGGTGAGGCCGGGTAGGAGGCTGGAGTCTTCAGGCTTGAGGCTAGGCAGGAGGCTGGAGTCTTCAGGCTTCAGGCTAGAGGCCAGAGACTTGAGGCGAGGCTAGGCAGGAGGCTGGAGTCTTTCGGCTTGAGGCTTGGCAGGAGGCTGGAGACTTCAGGCTTGTGGTTAGGAAGGAGGCTGGAGTCTTCAGGCTGAAGGCTGGGAAGGAAGCTGGAGTCTTCAGGCTTGAGGCTAGGCAGGAGTCTGGAGTCTTCAGGCTTGTGGCTAGATGCCAGAGACTTCAGGCGACGCTGGACAGGAGGCTGGAGTCTTCAGGCTTGAGAGTAGAGGCCAGAGACATGAGGTGAGGCTAGGCAGGAGGCTGGAGGCTTCATGCTTTAGGCTAGACAGGACGCTGGAATTTTCAGGCTTGAGGCTAGGCAGGAGACTGCAGTCTTCAAGCCTGAGGCTAGGCAAGAGGCTGGAGTGTTCTGGCTTGAGGCTAGGCAGGAGGCTGGAGTCTTCAAGCTTGAGGTTGGGCAGGAGACTGGAGTCTATGGGCTTGAGGCTAGGCAGGGGGCTGGAGTCTTTAGGCTTGAGGCTAGGAAGGAGGCTGGAGTCTTCAGGCTTGAGGCTAAGAAGGTAGCTGGATTCTTCGGGCTTGAGGCTAGGAAGGAGGCTGGAGTCTTCAGGCTTGAGGCTAGGCAAGATGCTGGTGTCTTCATACTTGAGGCTAGGAAGGAGGCTGGAGTCTTTAGTCTTGAGGCTAGGCAGGAGGCTGGAGTCTTCAGGATTGAGGCTAGAGGCCAGAGACTTGAGGCGAGGCTAGGCAGGAGGCTGGAGTCTTCAGGCCTGAGGCTAGGCAGGAGGCTGTTGTCTTCAGGCTAGTGGCTAGGCAGGAGGCTAGAGTCTTCAGGTTTGAGTCTAGACAGGAGGCTGGAGTCTTCAGGCTTGAGACTACTCAGGAGGCTGGAGTCTTCAGGATTGAGGCTAGACACCAGAGACTTGAGGTGATGCTAGGCAGGAGGCTGGAGTTTTCAGTCATGAGGCTAGGCAGGAGGCTGTTGTCTTCAGGCTTGAAGCTAGGCAGGAGGCTGGAGTCTTCAGGCTTGAGGCTAGGCAGGAGGCTGGTGTCTTCAGGCTTGCGGATAGGCAGGAGGCTGGAGTCTTCAGGCTTAAGGTTAGCGGCCAGAGACTTGAGGCGAGGCTAGCCAGGAGGCTGGAGTCTTCAGGCTTGAGAGTAGAGGCCAGAGACTTGAGGCAAGGCTAGGAGGAGGCTGGAGTCTTCAGGCTTGAGGCTAGGCAGGAGGCTGGTGTTTTTAGGCTTGAGGCTAGACAGGAGGCTGGAGTCTTTAGGCTTGAGGCTAGGCAGGAGGCTGGAGTCTTTAGGCTTGAGACTAGAGGCCAGAGACTTGAAGCAAGACTAGGCAGGAGTCTTGAGACTTCAGGTTTGTGGCTAGGCAGGAGGCTAGAGTCTTCAGGTTTGAGGCTGGGCAGGAGGCTGGAGTCTTCAGGATTGAGGCTAGAGGACAGAGACTTGAGGCGAGGCTAGACAGGAGGCTGGAGTCTTCAGGCTTGAGGCTAGGCAGGAGGCTGGTGTCTTCAGGCTTGAGGCTATGGAGGAGACTGGAGTCTTCAGGATTGAGGCTAGAGGTCAGAGACTTGAGGCGTGGCTAGGTAGGAGGCTGGTGTCTTCAGGCTTGAGGCTAAGAAGGTAGCTGGATTCTTCGGGCTTGAGGCTAGGAAGGAGGCTGGAGTCTTCAGGCTTGAGGCTAGGCAAGATGCTGGTGTCTTCATACTTGAGGCTAGGCAGGAGTCTGGAGCCTTCAGGCTTGAAGTTAGAGGCCAGAGACTTGAGGTGAGCCTAGGCAGGAGGCTGGAGTCTTCAGGCTTGAGTCTAGGCAGGAGGCTAGAGTCTTCAGGTTTGAGGCTGGGCAGGAGGCTGGAGTCTTCAGGATTGAGGCTAGAGGACAGAGACTTGAGGCGAGGCTAGACAGGAGGCTGGAGTCTTCAGGCTTGAGGCTAGGCAGGAGGCTGGTGTCTTCAGGCTTGAGGCTATGGAGGAGACTGGAGTCTTCAGGATTGAGGCTAGAGGCCAGAGACTTGAGGCGAGGCTAGGCAGGAGGCTGGTGTCTTCAGGCTTGAGGCTAGGCAGGAGGCTTGTGTCTTCAGGCTTGAGGCTAGGCAGGAGGCTGAAGTCTTCAGGCTTGAGGCTAGAGGCCAGAGACTTGAGCCAAGGCTAGGTAGGAGGCTGGAGACTTCAGGCTTGAGGCTTGCCAGGAAGCTGGGTACTTCAGGCTTGATTCTACGAAGGAGGCTGGAGTCCTCAGGCTTGAGGCTAGGAAGGAAGCTGGAGTCTTCAGGCTTGAGGCTCGGCAGGAGGCTGGAGTCTTCAGGCTTGAGGCTAGGCAGGAGGCTGGAGTCTTCAGGCTGAGGCTAGGCAGGATGCTGGATTCTTCAGGCTTGAGGCTAGAGGCCAGAGACTTGAAGCAAGGCTAGGCAGGAGGCTGGATTCTTCAGGCTTGAGGCTAGGCAGGAGGCTGGAGGCTTTCGGCTCGAGACTAGAGGCCAGAGAATTGAGGGGAGGCTAGGCAGGAGGCTGGAGACTTCAGGCTTGAGAGTAGGGGCCATAGACTTGAGGTGAGGCTACGCAGGAGGCTGGAGTCTTCAGGCTGAGGCTAGGCAGGAGGCTGGATTCTTCAGGCTTGAGGCTAGAGGTCAGAGACTGGAATCAAGACTAGGCAGGAGGCTGGATTCTGCAGGCTTGAGTCTAGGCAGGAGGCTGGAGCCTTCAGGCTTGAGGCTAGATGCCAGAGACTTCAGGCGACGCTGGACAGGAGGCTGGAGTCTTCAGGCATGAGAGTAGAGGCCAGAGACATGAGGTGAGGCTAGGCAGGAGGCTGGAGTCTTCATGCTTTAGGCTAGACAGGACGCTGGAATTTTCAGGCTTGAGGCTAGGCAGGAGACTGCAGTCTTCAAGCCTGAGGCTAGGCAAGAGGCTGGTGTGTTCTGGCTTGAGGCTAGGCAGGAGGCTGGAGTCTTCAAGCTTGAGGTTGGGCAGGAGACTGGAGTCTATGGGCATGAGGCTAGGCAGGGGGCTGAGTCTTTAGGCTTGAGGCTAGGAAGGAGGCTGGAGTCTTCAGGCTTGAGGCTAAGAAGGTAGCTGGAGTCTTCGGGCTTGAGGCTAGGAAGGAGGCTGGAGTCTTCAGGCTTGAGGCTAGGCAAGATGCTGGTGTCTTCATACTTGAGGCTAGGCAGGAGTCTGGAGCCTTCAGGCTTGAAGCTAGAGGCCAGAGACTTGAGGTGAGCCTAGGCAGGAGGCTGGAGTCTTCAGGCTTGAGTCTAGACAGGAGGCTGGAGTCTTCAGGCTTGAGGCTAGGCAGGAGGCTGGAGTCTTCAGGATTGAAGCTAGAGGCCAGAGACTTGAGGCGAGGCTAGGCAGGAGGCTGGAGTCTTCAGGCCTGAGGCTAGGCAGGAGGCTGTTGTCTTCAGGCTTGAGGCTAGGCAGGAGGCTGGAGTCTGCAGGTTTGAGGATGGGCAGGAGGCTGGTGTGTTCAGGATTGAGGCTAGAGGCCAAAGACTTGAGGTGAGGCTCGGTAGGAGGCTGGAGTCTTCAGGCTTGAGGCTAGGCAGGAGGCTGGTGTCTTCAGGCTTGAGGATAGGCAGGAGGCTGGAGTCTTCAGGCTTCAGGCTAGAGGCCAGAGACTTGAGGCGAGGCTAGGCAGGAGGCTGGAGTCTTTCGGCTTGAGGCTTGGCAGGAGGCTGGAGACTTCAGGCTTGTGGTTAGGAAGGAGGCTGGAGTCTTCAGGCTGAAGGCTGGGAAGGAAGCTGGAGTCTTCAGGCTTGAGGCTAGGCAGGAGTCTGGAGTCTTCAGGCTTGTGGCTAGATGCCAGAGACTTCAGGCGACGCTGGACAGGAGGCTGGAGTCTTCAGGCTTGAGAGTAGAGGCCAGAGACATGAGGTGAGGCTAGGCAGGAGGCTGGAGGCTTCATGCTTTAGGCTAGACAGGACGCTGGAATTTTCAGGCTTGAGGCTAGGCAGGAGACTGCAGTCTTCAAGCCTGAGGCTAGGCAAGAGGCTGGAGTGTTCTGGCTTGAGGCTAGGCAGGAGGCTGGAGTCTTCAAGCTTGAGGTTGGGCAGGAGACTGGAGTCTATGGGCTTGAGGCTAGGCAGGGGGCTGGAGTCTTTAGGCTTGAGGCTAGGAAGGAGGCTGGAGTCTTCAGGCTTGAGGCTAAGAAGGTAGCTGGATTCTTCGGGCTTGAGGCTAGGAAGGAGGCTGGAGTCTTCAGGCTTGAGGCTAGGCAAGATGCTGGTGTCTTCATACTTGAGGCTAGGAAGGAGGCTGGAGTCTTTAGTCTTGAGGCTAGGCAGGAGGCTGGAGTCTTCAGGATTGAGGCTAGAGGCCAGAGACTTGAGGCGAGGCTAGGCAGGAGGCTGGAGTCTTCAGGCCTGAGGCTAGGCAGGAGGCTGTTGTCTTCAGGCTAGTGGCTAGGCAGGAGGCTAGAGTCTTCAGGTTTGAATCTAGACAGGAGGCTGGAGTCTTCAGGCTTGAGACTAGTCAGGAGGCTGGAGTCTTCAGGATTGAGGCTAGACGCCAGAGACTTGAGGTGATGCTAGGCAGGAGGCTGGAGTTTTCAGTCATGAGGCTAGGCAGGAGGCTGTTGTCTTCAGGCTTGAAGCTAGGCAGGAGGCTGGAGTCTTCAGGCTTGAGGCTAGGCAGGAGGCTGGTGTCTTCAGGCTTGCGGATAGGCAGGAGGCTGGAGTCTTCAGGCTTAAGGTTAGCGGCCAGAGACTTGAGGCGAGGCTAGCCAGGAGGCTGGAGTCTTCAGGCTTGAGAGTAGAGGCCAGAGACTTGAGGCAAGGCTAGGAGGAGGCTGGAGTCTTCAGGCTTGAGGCTAGGCAGGAGGCTGGTGTTTTTAGGCTTGAGGCTAGACAGGAGTCTTTAGGCTTGAGGCTAGGCAGGAGGCTGGAGTCTTTAGGCTTGAGACTAGAGGCCAGAGACTTGAAGCAAGACTAGGCAGGAGTCTTGAGACTTCAGGTTTGTGGCTAGGCAGGAGGCTAGAGTCTTCAGGTTTGAGGCTGGGCAGGAGGCTGGAGTCTTCAGGATTGAGGCTAGAGGACAGAGACTTGAGGCGAGGCTAGACAGGAGGCTGGAGTCTTCAGGCTTGAGGCTAGGCAGGAGGCTGGTGTCTTCAGGCTTGAGGCTATGGAGGAGACTGGAGTCTTCAGGATTGAGGCTAGAGGTCAGAGACTTGAGGCGTGGCTAGGTAGGAGGCTGGAGTCCTCAGGATTGAGGCTAGAGGCCAGAGACTTGAGGCGAGGCTAGGCAGGAGGCTGGTGTCTTCAGGCTTGAGGCTAGGCAGGAGGCTTGTGTCTTCAGGCTTGAGGCTAGGCAGGAGGCTGAAGTCTTCAGGCTTGAGGCTAGAGGCCAGAGACTTGAGCCAAGGCTAGGTAGGAGGCTGGAGACTTCAGGCTTGAGGCTTGCCAGGAAGCTGGGTACTTCAGGCTTGATTCTACGAAGGAGGCTGGAGTCCTCAGGCTTGAGGCTAGGAAGGAAGCTGGAGTCTTCAGGCTTGAGGCTCGGCAGGAGGCTGGAGTCTTCAGGCTTGAGGCTAGGCAGGAGGCTGGAGTCTTCAGGCTGAGGCTAGGCAGGATGCTGGATTCTTCAGGCTTGAGGCTAGAGGCCAGAGACTTGAAGCAAGGCTAGGCAGGAGGCTGGATTCTTCAGGCTTGAGGCTAGGCAGGAGGCTGGAGGCTTTCGGCTCGAGACTAGAGGCCAGAGAATTGAGGGGAGGCTAGGCAGGAGGCTGGAGACTTCAGGCTTGAGAGTAGGGGCCATAGACTTGAGGTGAGGCTACGCAGGAGGCTGGAGTCTTCAGGCTGAGGCTAGGCAGGAGGCTGGATTCTTCAGGCTTGAGGCTAGAGGTCAGAGACTGGAATCAAGACTAGGCAGGAGGCTGGATTCTGCAGGCTTGAGTCTAGGCAGGAGGCTGGAGCCTTCAGGCTTGAGGCTAGATGCCAGAGACTTCAGGCGACGCTGGACAGGAGGCTGGAGTCTTCAGGCATGAGAGTAGAGGCCAGAGACATGAGGTGAGGCTAGGCAGGAGGCTGGAGTCTTCATGCTTTAGGCTAGACAGGACGCTGGAATTTTCAGGCTTGAGGCTAGGCAGGAGACTGCAGTCTTCAAGCCTGAGGCTAGGCAAGAGGCTGGTGTGTTCTGGCTTGAGGCTAGGCAGGAGGCTGGAGTCTTCAAGCTTGAGGTTGGGCAGGAGACTGGAGTCTATGGGCATGAGGCTAGGCAGGGGGCTGAGTCTTTAGGCTTGAGGCTAGGAAGGAGGCTGGAGTCTTCAGGCTTGAGGCTAAGAAGGTAGCTGGAGTCTTCGGGCTTGAGGCTAGGAAGGAGGCTGGAGTCTTCAGGCTTGAGGCTAGGCAAGATGCTGGTGTCTTCATACTTGAGGCTAGGCAGGAGTCTGGAGCCTTCAGGCTTGAAGCTAGAGGCCAGAGACTTGAGGTGAGCCTAGGCAGGAGGCTGGAGTCTTCAGGCTTGAGTCTAGACAGGAGGCTGGAGTCTTCAGGCTTGAGGCTAGGCAGGAGGCTGGAGTCTTCAGGATTGAAGCTAGAGGCCAGAGACTTGAGGCGAGGCTAGGCAGGAGGCTGGAGTCTTCAGGCCTGAGGCTAGGCAGGAGGCTGTTGTCTTCAGGCTTGAGGCTAGGCAGGAGGCTGGAGTCTGCAGGTTTGAGGATGGGCAGGAGGCTGGTGTGTTCAGGATTGAGGCTAGAGGCCAAAGACTTGAGGTGAGGCTCGGTAGGAGGCTGGAGTCTTCAGGCTTGAGGCTAGGCAGGAGGCTGGTGTCTTCAGGCTTGAGGATAGGCAGGAGGCTGGAGTCTTCAGGCTTGAGGCTAGAGGCCAGAGACTTGAGGCGAGGCTAGGCAGGAGGCTGGAGTCTTTAGGCTTGAGGCTTGGCAGGAGGCTGGAGACTTCAGGCTTGTGGTTAGGAAGGAAGCTGGAGTCTTCAGGCTGAAGCCTGGGAAGGAAGCTGGAGTCTTCAGGCTTGAGGCTAGGCAGGAGTCTGGAGTCTTCAGGCTTGTGGCTAGATGCCAGAGACTTCAGGCGACGCTGGACAGGAGGCTGGAGTCTTCAGGCTTGAGAGTAGAGGCCAGAGACATGAGGTGAGGCTAGGCAGGAGGCTGGAGTCTTCATGCTTTAGGCTAGAGGCCAGAGAATTGACGTGAGGCTAGTCTGGAGGATGGTGTCTTCAGGCTTGAGGCTAAGCATGAGGCTTGTGTTTTCAGGCTTGAGGCTAGACAGGAGGCTGGAGTCTTTAGGCTTGAGGCTAGGCATCAGGCTGGGGTCTTTACGCTTGAGACTAGAGGCCAGAGACTTGAGGCGAGACTAGGCAGGAGGCTGGAGACTTCAGGCCTGTGGCTAGGCAGGAGGCTAGAGTCTTCAGGTTTGAGTCTAGACAGGAGGCTGGAGTCTTCAGGCTTGAGACTAGTCAGGAGGCTGGAGTCTTCAGGATTGAGGCTAGAGGCCAGAGACTTGAGGTGATGCTAGGCAGGAGGCTGGAGTTTTCAGTCCTGAGGCTAGGCAGGAGGCTGTTGTCTTCAGGCTTGAAGCTAGGCAGGAGGCTGGAGTCTTCAGGCTTGAGGCTAGGCGGGAGGCTGGTGTCTTCAGGCTTGAGGATAGGCAGGAGGCTGGAGTCTTCAGGCTTGAGGCTAGCGGCCAGAGACTTGAGGCGAGGCTAGCCAGGAGGCTGGAGTCTTCAGGCTTGAGAGTAGAGGCCAGAGACTTGAGGCAAGGCTAGGAGGAGGCTGGAGTCTTCAGACTTGAGGCTAGGCAGGAGGCTGGTGTTTTTAGGCTTGAGGCTAGACAGGAGGCTGGAGTCTTTAGGCTTGAGGCTAGGCAGGAGGCTGGAGTCTTTAGGCTTGAGACTAGAGGCCAGAGACTTGAAGCAAGACTAGGCAGGAGGCTTGAGACTTCAAGTTTCTGGCTAGGCAGGAGGCTGGTGTCTTCAGGCTTGAGGATAGGCAGGAGGCTGGAGTCTTCAGGCTTGAGGCTAGCGGCCAGAGACTTGAGGTGAGGCTAGCCAGGAGGCTGGAGTCTTCAGGCTTGAGAGTAGAGGCCAGAGACTTGAGGCAAGGCTAGGAGGAGGCTGGAGTCTTCAGGCTTCAGGCTAGGCAGGAGGCTGGTGTTTTTAGGCTTGAGGCTAGACAGGAGGCTGGAGTCTTTAGACTTGAGGCTAGGCAGGAGGCTGGAGTCTTTAGGCTTGAGACTAGAGGCCAGAGACTTGAAGCAAGACTAGGCAGGAGGCTTGAGACTTCAGGTTTGTGGCTAGGCAGGAGGCTAGAGTCTTCAGGTTTGAGGCTGGGCAGGAGGCTGGAGTCTTCAGGATTGAGGCTAGAGGACAGAGACTTGAGGCGAGGCTAGACAGGAGGCTGGAGTCTTCAGGCTTGAGGCTAGGCAGGAGGCTGGTGTCTTCAGGCTTGAGGCTAGGGAGGAGACTGGAGTCTTCAGGATTGAGGCTAGAGGTCAGAGACTTGAGGCGTGGCTAGGTAGGCGGCTGGAGTCTTCAAGCTTGAGGCTAGGCAGGAGGCTGGAGTCTTCAGGCTTGAGGGTAGGCAGGAGACTGCAGTCTTCAGGCTTGAGGCTAGATGCCAGAGACATGAAGCAAGGTTAGGCAGGAGGCCGGAGTCTTCAGGCTTGAGACTAGTCAGGAGGCTGGAGTCTTCAGGCTTGTGGCCGGGCAGGAGGCTAGAGTCTTCAGGTTTGAGTCTAGACAGGAGGCTGGAGTCTTCAGGCTTGAGACTAGTCAGGAGGCTGGAGTCTTCAGGCTTAAGGCTAGCGGCCAGAGACTTGAGGCGAGGCTAGCCAGGAGGCTGGAGTCTTCAGGCTTGAGAGTAGAGGCCAGAGACTTGAGGCAAGGCTAGGAGGAGGCTGGAGTCTTCAGGCTTGAGGCTAGGCAGGAGGCTGGTGTTTTTAGGCTTGAGGCTAGACAGGAGGCTGGAGTCTTTAGGCTTGAGGCTAGGCAGGAGGCTGGAGTCTTTAGGCTTGAGACTAGAGGCCAGAGACTTGAAGCAAGACTAGGCAGGAGTCTTGAGACTTCAGGTTTGTGGCTAGGCAGGAGGCTAGAGTCTTCAGGTTTGAGGCTGGGCAGGAGGCTGGAGTCTTCAGGATTGAGGCTAGAGGACAGAGACTTGAGGCGAGGCTAGACAGGAGGCTGGAGTCTTCAGGCTTGAGGCTAGGCAGGAGGCTGGTGTCTTCAGGCTTGAGGCTAGGGAGGAGACTGGAGTCTTCAGGATTGAGGCTAGAGGTCAGAGACTTGAGGCGTGGCTAGGTAGGAGGCTGGAGTCTTCAGGCTTGAGGCTAGGAAGGAGGCTGGAGTCATCAGGCTTGAGGCTTGCCAGGAGGCTGGATACTTCAGGCTTGATGCTACGAAGGAGGCTGGAGTCTTCAGCCTTCAGGCTAGGAAGGAAGCTGGAGTCTTCAGGCTTGAGGCTCGGCAGGAGGCTGGAGTCTTCAGGCTTGAGGCTAGGCAGGAGGCTGGAGTCTTCAGGCTGAGGCTAGGCAGGATGCTGGATTCTTCAGGCTTGAGGCTAGAGGCCAGAGACTTGAAGCAAGGCTAGGCAGGAGGCTGGATTCTTCAGGCTTGAGGCTAGGCAGGAGGCTGGAGGCTTTCGGCTCGAGACTAGAGGCCAGAGAATTGAGGGGAGGCTAGGCAGGAGGCTGGAGACTTCAGGCTTGAGAGTAGGGGCCATAGACTTGAGGTGAGGATACGCAGGAGGCTGGAGTCTTCAGGCTGAGGCTAGGCAGGAGGCTGGATTCTTCAGGCTTGAGGCTAGAGGTCAGAGACTGGAATCAAGGCCAGGCAGGAGGCTGGATTCTGCAGGCTTGAGTCTAGGCAGGAGGCTGGAGCCTTCAGGCTTGAGGCTAGATGCCAGAGACTTCAGGCGACGCTGGACAGGAGGCTGGAGTCTTCAGGCATGAGAGTAGAGGCCAGAGACATGAGGTGAGGCTAGGTAGGAGGCTGGAGTCTTCATGTTTTAGGCTAGACAGGACGCTGGAATTTTCAGGCTTGAGGCTAGGCAGGAGACTGCAGTCTTCAAGCCTGAGGCTAGGCAAGAGGCTGGAGTGTTCTGGCTTGAGGCTAGGCAGGAGGGTGGAGTCTTCAAGCTTGAGGTTGGGCAGGAGACTGGAGTCTTCAGGCTTGAGGCTAGGCAGGAGGCTGGAGTCTTCAGGCTGAGGCTAGTCAGGATGCTGGATTCTTCAGGCTTGAGGCTAGAGGCCAGAGACTTGAAGCAAGGCTAGGCAGGAGGCTGGATTCTTCAGGCTTGAGGCTAGGCAGGAGGCTGGAGGCTTTCGGCTCGAGACTAGAGGCCAGAGAATTGAGGGGAGGCTAGGCAGGAGGCTGGAGACTTCAGGCTTGAGAGTAGGGGCCATAGACTTGAGGTGAGGCTACGCAGGAGGCTGGAGTCTTCAGGCTGAGGCTAGGCAGGAGGCTGGATTCTTCAGGCTTGAGGCTAGAGGTCAGAGACTGGAATCAAGGCTAGGCAGGAGGCTGGATTCTGCAGGCTTGAGTCTAGGCAGGAGGCTGGAGCCTTCAGGCTTGAGGCTAGATGCCAGAGACTTCAGGCGACGCTGGACAGGAGGCTGGAGTCTTCAGGCATGAGAGTAGAGGCCAGAGACATGAGGTGAGGCTAGGCAGGAGGCTGGAGTCTTCATGTTTTAGGCTAGACAGGACGCTGGAATTTTCAGGCTTGAGGCTAGGCAGGAGACTGCAGTCTTCAAGCCTGAGGCTAGGCAAGAGGCTGGAGTGTTCTGGCTTGAGGCTAGGCAGGAGGCTGGAGTCTTCAAGCTTGAGGTTGGGCAGGAAACTGGAGTCTATGGGCTTGAGGCAAGGCAGGAGGCTGGAGTCTTCAGGATTGAGCCTAGAGGCCAGAGACTTGAGGTGATGCTAGGCAGGAGGCTGGAGTTTTCAGTCCTGAGGCTAGGCAGGAGGCTGTTGTCTTCAGGCTTGAAGCTAGGCAGGAGGCTGGAGTCTTCAGGCTTGAGGCTAGGCAGGAGGCTGGTGTCTTCAGGCTTGAGGATAGGCAGGAGGCTGGAGTCTTCAGGCTTGAGGCTAGCGGCCAGAGACTTGAGGCGAGGCTAGCCAGTAGGCTGGAGTCTTCAGGCTTGAGAGTAGAGGCCAGAGACTTGAGGCAAGGTTAGGAGGAGGCTGGAGTCTTCAGGCTTGAGGCTAGGCAGGAGGCTGGTTTTTTTAGGCTTGAGGCTAGACAGGAGGCTGGAGTCTTCAGGCTGAAGGCAGGGAAGGAAGCTGGAGTCTTCAGGCTTGAGGCTAGGCAGGAGTCTGGAGTCTTCAGGCTTGTGGCTAGATGCCAGAGACTTCAGGCGACGCTGGACAGGAGGCTGGAGTCTTCAGGCTTGAGATTAGAGGCCAGAGACATGAGGTGAGGCTAGGCAGGAGGCTGGAGTCTTCATGCTTTAGGCTAGACAGGACGCTGGAATTTTCAGGCTTGAGGCTAGGCAGGACACTGCAGTCTTCAAGCCTGAGGCTAGGCAAGAGGCTGGAGTGTTCTGGCTTGAGGCTAGGCAGGAGGCTGGAATCTTCAAGCTTGAGGTTGGGCAGGAGACTGGAGTCTATGGGCTTGAGGCTAGGCAGGGGGCTGGAGTCTTTAGGCTTGAGGCTAGGAAGGAGGCTGGAGTCTTCAGGCTTGAGGCTAAGAAGGTAGCTGGAGTCTTCGGGCTTGAGGCTAGGAAGGAGGCTGGAGTCTTCAGGCTTGAGGCTAGGCAAGATGCTGGTGTCTTCATACTTGAGGATATGCAGGAGGCTGGAGTCTTCAGGATTGAGGTTAGAGGACAGAGACTTCAGGCGAGGCTAGACAGGAGGCTGGAGTCTTCAGGCTTGAGGCTAGGCAGGAGGCTGGTGTCTTCAGGCTTGAGGCTAGGGAGGAGACTGGAGTCTTCAGGATTGAGGCTAGAGGTCAGAGACTTGAGGCGTGGCTAGGTAGGAGGCTGGAGTCTTCAGGCTTGAGGCTAGGCAGGAGGCTGGAGTCTTCAGGCTTGAAGGTAGGCAGGAGACTGCAGTCTTCAGGCTTGAGGCTAGATGCCGGAGACTTGAAGCAAGGCTAGGCAGGAGGCCGGAGTCTTCATGCTTGAGGCTAGGCAGGAGGCTGGAGTCTTTAGGCTTGAGGCTAGAGGCCAGAGACTTGAGGCGTGGCTAGGCAGGAGGCTGGAGCTTCAGGTTTGAGAATAGAGGACAGAGACATGAGGCGAGGGTAGGCTGGTGGCTGGAGTCTTCATGCTTTAGGCTAGACAGGACGCTGGAATTTTCAGGCTTGAGGCTAGGCAGGAGACTGCAGTCTTCAAGCCTGAGGCTAGGCAAGAGGCTGGAGTGTTCTGGCTTGAGGCTAGGCAGGAGGCTGGAGTCTTCAAGCTTGAGGTTGGGCAGGAGACTGGAGTCTATGGGCTTGAGGCTAGGCAGGGGGCTGGAGTCTTTAGGCTTGAGGCTAGGCAGGAGGCTGGAGTCTTCAAGCTTGAGGTTGGGCAGGAGACTGGAGTCTATGGGCTTGAGGCTAGGCAGGGGGCTGGAGTCTTTAGGCTTGAGGCTAGGAAGGAGGCTGGAGTCTTCAGGCTTGAGGCTAAGAAGGTAGCTGGAGTCTTCAGGCTTGAGGCTAGGAAGGAGGCTGGAGTCTTCAGGCTTGAGGCTAGGCAAGATGCTGGTGTCTTCATACTTGAGGCTAGGCAGGAGTCTGGAGCCTTCAGGCTTGAAGCTAGAGGCCAGAGACTTGAGGTGAGCCTAGGCAGGAGGCTGGAGTCTTCAGGCTTGAGTCTAGACAGGAGGCTGGAGTCTTCAGGCTTGAGGCTAGGCAGGAGGCTGGAGTCTTCAGGATTGAGGCTAGAGGCCAGAGACTTGAGGCGAGGCTAGGCAGGAGGCTGGAGTCTTCAGGCCTGAGGCTAGGCAGGAGGCTGTTGTCTTCAGGCTGGAGGCTAGGCAGGAGGCTGGAGTCTGCAGGCTTGAGACTGGGCAGGAGGCTGGTGTGTTCAGGATTGAGGCTAGAGGTCAAAGACTTGAGGCGAGGCTCGGTAGGAGGCTGGAGTCTTCAGGCTTGAGGCTAGGCAGGAGGCTGGTGTCTTCAGGCTTGAGGATAGGCAGGAGGCTGGAGTCTTCAGGCTTGAGGCTAGAGGCCAGAGACTTGAGGCGAGGCTAGGCAGGAGGCTGGAGTCTTTAGGCTTGAGGCTAGGCAGGAGGCTGGAGACTTCAGGCTTGTGGTTAGGAAGGAGGCTGGAGTCTTCAGGCTGAAGGCTGGGAAGGAAGCTGGAGTCTTCAGGCTTGAGGCTAGGCAGGAGTCTGGAGTCTTCAGGCTTGTGGCTAGATGCCAGAGACTTCAGGCGACGCTGGACAGGAGGCTGGAGTCTTCAGGCTTGAGAGTAGAGGCCAGAGACATGAGGTGAGGCTAGGCAGGAGGCTGGAGTCTTCATGCTTTAGGCTAGACAGGACGCTGGAATTTTCAGGCTTGAGGCTAGGCAGGAGACTGCAGTCTTCAAGCCTGAGGCTAGGCAAGAGACTGGAGTGTTCTGGCTTGAGGCTAGGCAGGAGGCTGGAGTCTTCAAGCTTGAGGTTGGGCAGGAGACTGGAGTCTCTGGGCTTGAGGCTAGGCAGGGGGCTGGAGTCTTTAGGATTGAGTCTAGGAAGGAGGCTGGAGTCTTCAGGCTTGAGGCTAAGAAGGTAGCTGGAGTCTTCAGGCTTGAGGCTAGGAAGGAGGCTGGAGTCTTCAGGCTTGAGGCTAGACAGGAGGCTGGAGTCTTCAGGCTTGAGGCTAGGCAGGAGGCTGGAGTCTTCAGGATTGAGGCTAGAGGCCAGAGACTTGAGGCGAGGCTAGGCAGGAGGCTGGAGTCTTCAGGCCTGAGGCTAGGAAGGAGGGTGTTGTCTTCAGGCTTGAGGCTAGGCAGGAGGCTGGAGTCTGCAGGCTTGAGGCTGGGCAGGAGGCTGGTGTGTTCAGGATTGAGGCTAGAGGCCAAAGACTTGAGGCGCGGCTCGGTAGGAGGCTGGAGTCTTCAGGCTTGAGGCTAGGCAGGAGGCTGGTGTCTTCAGGCTTGAGGATAGGCAGGAGGCTGGAGTCTTCAGGCTTGAGGCTGGAGGCCAGAGATTTGAGGTGAGGCTAGGTAGGAGGCTGGAGTCTTTCGGCTTGAGGCTTGGCAGGAGGCTGGAGACTTCAGGCTTGTGGTTAGGAAGGAGGCTGGAGTCTTCAGGCTGAAGGCTGGGAAGGAAGCTGGAGTCTTCAGGCTTGTGGCTAGAGGCTAGAGACTTGAGGCAACGCTAGATAGGAGGCTGGTGTCTTCAGGCTTGAGGCTAGGTAGGAGGCTAGAGACTTGAAGCAATGCTAGGCAGGAGGCTGGAGTCTTCAAGGTTGAGGCTAGGCAGGAGGCTGGAATGTTCAGGTTTGAGAATAGAGGCCAGAGATTTGAGGCGAGGCTAGGCAGAAGACTGGAGTCTTCAAGCTTGTGGCTATCCAGGAGGCTGGAGTCTTCAGGCTTGCGGCTAGACAGTAGGCTGGAGTCTTTAGGCTTGTGACTAGAGGCCAGAGACTTGAGGCAAGACTAGTCAGGAGGCTGGATTCTTCAGGCTTGAGGCTAGGCAGGAGGCTGGAGCCTTCAAGCTTGAGGCTAGAGGCCAGAGACTTGAGTCGAGGCTAGGCAGGAGGCTGGAGTCTTCAGGCTTGAGAGTACAGGCCAGAGAATTGACGTGAGGCTAGTCTGGAGGATGGAGTCTTCAGGCTTGAGGCTAAGCATGAGGCTTGTGTTTTCAGGCTTGCGGCTAGACAGGAGGCTGGAGTCTTTAGGCTTGAGGCTAGGCAGCAGGCTGGAGTCTTTACGCTTGAGACTAGAGGCCAGAGACTTGAGGCGAGACTAGGCAGGAGGCTGGAGACTTCAGGCTTGTGGCTAGGCAGGAGGCTAGAGTCTTCAGGTTTGAGTCTCGACAGGAGGCTGGAGTCTTCAGGCTTGAGACTAGTCAGGAGGCTGGAGTCTTCAGGATTGAGGCTAGAGGCCAGAGACTTGAGGTGATGCTAGGCAGGAGGCTGGAGTTTTCAGTCCTGAGGCTAGGCAGGAGGCTGTTGTCTTCAGGCTTGAAGCTAGGCAGGAGGCTGGAGTCTTCAGGCTTGAGGCTAGGCAGGAGGCTGGTGTCTTCAGGCTTGAGGATAGGCAGGAGGCTGGAGTCTTCAGGCTTGAGGCTAGCGGCCAGAGACTTGAGGCGAGGCTAGCCAGGAGGCTGGAGTCTTCAGGCTTGAGAGTAGAGGCCAGAGACTTGAGCCAAGGCTAGGTAGGAGGCTGGAGACTTCAGGCTTGAGGCTTGCCAGGAAGCTAGGTACTTCAGGCTTGACGCTACGAAGGAGGTTGCAGTCTTCAGGCTTGAGGCTAGGCAGGAGGCTGGAGTCTTCAGGCTTGAGGCTAGATGCCAGAGACTTGAGGCGAGGCTAGGTAGGAGGCTGGAGTCATCAGGCTTGAGGCTTGCCAGGAGGCTGGATACTTCAGGCTTGATGCTACGAAGGAGGCTGGAGTCTTCAGGCTTGAGGCTAGGAAGGAAGCTGGAGTCTTCAGGCTTGAGGCTCGGCAGGAGGCTGGAGTCTTCAGGCTTGAGGCTAGGCAGGAGGCTGGAGTCTTCAGGCTGAGGCTAGGCAGGATGCTGGATTCTTCAGGCTTGAGGCTAGAGGCCAGAGACTTGAAGCAAGGCTAGGCAGGAGGCTGGATTCTTCAGGCTTGAGGCTAGGCAGGAGGCTGGAGGCTTTCGGCTCGAGACTAGAGGCCAGAGAATTGAGGGGAGGCTAGGCAGGAGGCTGGAGACATCAGGCTTGAGAGTAGGGGCCATAGACTTGAGGTGAGGCTACGCAGGAGGCTGGAGTCTTCAGGCTGAGGCTAGGCAGGAGGCTGGATTCTTCAAGCTTGAGGCTAGAGGTCAGAGACTGGAATCAAGGCTAGGCAGGAGGCTGGATTCTGCAGGCTTGAGTCTAGGCAGGAGGCTGGAGCCTTCAGGCTTGAGGCTAGATGCCAGAGACTTCAGGCGACGCTGGACAGGAGGCTGGAGTCTTCAGGCATGAGAGTAGAGGCCAGAGACATGAGGTGAGGCTAGGCAGGAGGCTGGAGTCTTCATGCTTTAGGCTAGACAGGACGCTGGAATTTTCAGGCTTGAGGCTAGGCAGGAGACTGCAGTCTTCAAGCCAGAGGCTAGGCAAGAGGCTGGAGTGTTCTGGCTTGAGGCTAGGCAGGAGGCTGGAGTCTTCAAGCTTGAGGTTGGGCAGGAGACTGGAGTCTATGGGCTTGAGGCTAGGCAGGTGGCTGGAGTCTTTAGGCTTGAGGCTAGGAAGGAGGCTGGAGTCTTCAGGCTTGAGGCTAAGAAGGTAGCTGGAGTCTTCAGGATTGAGGCTAGGAAGGAGGCTGGAGTCTTCAGGCTTGAGGCTAGGCAAGATGCTGGTGTCTTCATACTTGAGGCTAGGCAGGAGTCTGGAGCCTTCAGGCTTGAAGCTAGAGGCCAGAGACTTGAGGTGAGCCTAGGCAGGAGGCTGGAGTCTTCAGGCTTGAGTCTAGACAGGAGGCTGGAGTCTTCAGGCTTGAGGCTAGGCAGGAGGCTGGAGTCTTCAGGATTGAAGCGAGAGGCCAGAGACTTGAGGCGAGGCTAGGCAGGAGGCTGGAGTCTTCAGGCTTGAGGCTAGGCAGGAGGCTGGTGTCTTCAGGCTTGAGGCTAGGCAGGAGGCTGGAGTCTTCAGGCTTGAGAGTAGAGGCCAGAGACTTGAGGCAAGGCTAGGAGGAGGCTGGAGTCTTCAGGCTTGAGGCTAGGCAGGAGGCTGGAGACTTCAGGCTTGTGGTTAGGAAGGAGGCTGGAGTCTTCAGGCTGATGGCTGGGAAGGAAGCTGGAGTCTTCAGGCTTGAGGCTAGGCAGGAGTCTGGAATTTTCAGGCTTGTGGCTAGATGCCAGAGACTTCAGGCGACGCTGTACAGGAGGCTGGAGTCTTCAGGCTTGAGAGTAGAGGCCAGAGACATGAGGTGAGGCTAGGCAGGAGGCTGGAGTCTTCATGCTTTAGGCTAGACAGGACGCTGGAATTTTCAGGCTTGAGGCTAGGCAGGAGACTGCAGTCTTCAAGCCTGAGGCTAGGCAAGAGGCTGGAGTGTTCAGGCTTGAGGCTAGGCAGGAGGCTGGAGACTTCAGGCTTGTGGTTAGGAAGGAAGCTGGAGTCTTCAGGCTGATGCCTGGGAAGGAAGCTGGAGTCTTCAGGCTTGAGGCTAGGCAGGAGTCTGGAGTCTTCAGGCTTGTGGCTAGATGCCAGAGACTTCAGGCGACGCTGGACAGGAGGCTGGAGTCTTCAGGCTTGAGAGTAGAGGCCAGAGACATGAGGTGAGGCTAGGCAGGAGGCTGAAGTCTTCATGCTTTAGGCTAGAGGCCAGAGAATTGACGTGAGGCTAGTCTGGAGGATGGAGTCTTCAGGCTTGAGGCTAAGCATGAGGCTTGTGTTTTCAGGCTTGAGGCTAGACAGGAGGCTGGAGTCTTTAGGCTTGAGGCTAGGCATCAGGCTGGGGTCTTTACGCTTGAGACTAGAGGCCAGAGACTTGAGGCGAGACTAGGCAGGAGGCTGGAGACTTCAGGCTTGTGGCTAGGCAGGAGGCTAGAGTCTTCAGGTTTGAGTCTAGACAGGAGGCTGGAGTCTTCAGGCTTGAGACTAGTCAGGAGGCTGGAGTCTTCAGGATTGAGGCTAGAGGCCAGAGACTTGAGGTGATGCTAGGCAGGAGGCTGGAGTTTTCAGTCCTGAGGCTAGGCAGGAGGCTGTTGTCTTCAGGCTTGAAGCTAGGCAGGAGGCTGGAGTCTTCAGGCTTGAGGCTAGGCGGGAGGTTGGTGTCTTCAGGCTTGAGGATAGGCAGGAGGCTGGAGTCTTCAGGCTTGAGGCTAGCGGCCAGAGACTTGAGGCGAGGCTAGCCAGGAGGCTGGAGTCTTCAGGCTTGAGAGTAGAGGCCAGAGACTTGAGGCAAGGCTAGGAGGAGGCTGGAGTCTTCAGGCTTGAGGCTAGGCAGGAGGCTGGTGTTTTTAGGCTTGAGGCTAGACAGGAGGCTGGAGTCTTTAGGCTTGAGGCTAGGCAGGAGGCTGGAGTCTTTAGGCTTGAGACTAGAGGCCAGAGACTTGAAGCAAGACTAGGCAGGAGGCTTGAGACTTCAAGTTTGTGGCTAGGCAGGAGGCTGGTGTCTTCAGGCTTGAGGATAGGCAGGAGGCTGGAGTCTTCAGGCTTGAGGCTAGCGGCAAGAGACTTGAGGCGAGGCTAGCCAGGAGGCTGGAGTCTTCAGGCTTGAGAGTAGAGGCCAGAGACTTGAGGCAAGGCTAGGAGGAGGCTGGAGTCTTCAGGCTTCAGGCTAGGCAGGAGGCTGGTGTTTTTAGGCTTGAGGCTAGACAGGAGGCTGGAGTCTTTAGACTTGAGGCTAGGCAGGAGGCTGGATTCTTTAGGCTTGAGACAAGAGGCCAGAGACTTGAAGCAAGACTAGGCAGGAGGCTTGAGACTTCAGGTTTGTGGCTAGGCAGGAGGCTAGAGTCTTCAGGTTTGAGGCTGGGCAGGAGGCTGGAGTCTTCAGGATTGAGGCTAGAGGACAGAGACTTGAGGCGAGGCTAGACAGGAGGCTGGAGTCTTCAGGCTTGAGGCTAGGCAGGAGGCTGGTGTCTTCAGGCTTGAGGCTAGGGAGGAGACTGGAGTCTTCAGGATTGAGGCTAGAGGTCAGAGACTTGAGGCGTGGCTAGGTACGAGGCTGGAGTCTTCAGGCTTGAGGCTAGGCAGGAGGCTGGAGTCTTCAGGCTTGAGGGTAGGCAGGAGACTGCAGTCTTCAGGCTTGAGGCTAGATGCCAGAGACTTGAAGCAAGGCTAGGCAGGAGGCCGGAGTCTTCAGGCTTGAGGCTAGGCAGGAGGCTGGAGTCTTTAGGCTTGAGACTAGAGGCCAGAGACTTGAGGCGTGGCTAGGCAGGAGGCTGGAGCTTCAGGTTTGAGAATAGAGGACAGAGACATGAGGCGAGGGTAGGCTGGTGGCTGGAGTCTTCATGCTTTAGGCTAGACAGGACGCTGGAATTTTCAGGCTTGAGGCTAGGCAGGAGACTGCAGTCTTCAAGCCTGAGGCTAGGCAAGAGGCTGGAGTGTTCTGGCTTGAGGCTAGGCAGGAGGCTGGAGTCTTCAAGCTTGAGGTTGGGCAGCAGACTGGAGTCTATGGGCTTGAGGCTAGGCAGGGGGCTGGAGTCTTTAGGCTTGAGGCTAGGAAGGAGGCTGGAGTCTTCAGGCTTGAGGCTAAGAAGGTAGCTGGAGTCTTCAGGCTTGAGGCTAGGAAGGAGGCTGGAGTCTTCAGGCTTGAGGCTAGGCAAGATGCTGGTGTCTTCATACTTGAGGCTAGGCAGGAGTCTGGAGCCTTCAGGCTTGAAGCTAGAGGCCAGAGACTTGAGGTGAGCCTAGGCAGGAGGCTGGAGTCTTCAGGCTTGAGTCTAGACAGGAGGCTGGAGTCTTCAGGCTTGAGGCTAGGCAGGAGGCTGGAGTCTTCAGGATTGAGGCTAGAGGCCAGAGACTTGAGGCGAGGCTAGGCAGGAGGCTGGAGTCTTCAGGCCTGAGGCTAGGCAGGAGGCTGTTGTCTTCAGGCTGGAGGCTAGGCAGGAGGCTGGAGTCTGCAGGCTTGAGGCTGGGCAGGAGGCTGGTGTGTTCAGGATTGAGGCTAGAGGTCAAAGACTTGAGGCGAGGCTCGGTAGGAGGCTGGAGTCTTCAGGCTTGAGGCTAGGCAGGAGGCTGGAGTCTTCAAGCTTGAGGTTGGGCAGGAGACTGGAGTCTATGGGCTTGAGGCTAGGCAGGGGGCTGGAGTCTTTAGGCTTGAGGCTAGGCAGGAGGCTGGAGTCTTCAAGCTTGAGGTTGGGCAGGAGACTGGAGTCTATGGGCTTGAGGCTAGGCAGGGGGCTGGAGTCTTTAGGCTTGAGGCTAGGAAGGAGGCTGGAGTCTTCAGGCTGGAGGCTAAGAAGGTAGCTGGAGTCTTCAGGATTGAGGCTAGGAAGGAGGCTGGAGTCTTCAGGCTTGAGGCTAGGCAAGATGCTGGTGTCTTCATACTTGAGGCTAGGCAGGAGTCTGGAGCCTTCAGGCTTGAAGCTAGAGGCCAGAGACTTGAGGTGAGCCTAGGCAGGAGGCTGGAGTCTTCAGGCTTGAGTCTAGACAGGAGGCTGGAGTCTTCAGGCTTGAGGCTAGGCAGGAGGCTGGAGTCTTCAGGATTGAGGCTAGAGGCCAGAGACTTGAGGCGAGGCTAGGCAGGAGGCTGGAGTCTTCAGGCCTGAGGCTAGGCAGGAGGCTGTTGTCTTCAGGCTGGAGGCTAGGCAGGAGGCTGGAGTCTGCAGGCTTGAGGCTGGGCAGGAGGCTGGTGTGTTCAGGATTGAGGCTAGAGGTCAAAGACTTGAGGCGAGGCTCGGTAGGAGGCTGGAGTCTTCAGGCTTGAGGCTAGGCAGGAGGCTGGAGTCTTCAAGCTTGAGGTTGGGCAGGAGACTGGAGTCTATGGGCTTGAGGCTAGGCAGGGGGCTGGAGTCTTTAGGCTTGAGGCTAGGCAGGAGGCTGGAGTCTTCAAGCTTGAGGTTGGGCAGGAGACTGGAGTCTATGGGCTTGAGGCTAGGCAGGGGGCTGGAGTCTTTAGGCTTGAGGCTAGGAAGGAGGCTGGAGTCTTCAGGCTTGAGGCTAAGAAGGTAGCTGGAGTCTTCAGGCTTGAGGCTAGGAAGGAGGCTGGAGTCTTCAGGCTTGAGGCTAGGCAAGATGCTGGTGTCTTCATACTTGAGGCTAGGCAGGAGTCTGGAGCCTTCAGGCTTGAAGCTAGAGGCCAGAGACTTGAGGTGAGCCTAGGCAGGAGGCTGGAGTCTTCAGGCTTGAGTCTAGACAGGAGGCTGGAGTCTTCAGGCTTGAGGCTAGGCAGGAGGCTGGAGTCTTCAGGATTGAGGCTAGAGGCCAGAGACTTGAGGCGAGGCTAGGCAGGAGGCTGGAGTCTTCACGCCTGAGGCTAGGCAGGAGGCTGTTGTCTTCAGGCTTGAGGCTAGGCAGGAGGCTGGAGTCTGCAGGCTTGAGGCTGGGCAGGAGGCTGGTGTGTTCAGGATTGAGGCTAGAGGCCAAAGACTTGAGGCGAGGCTCGGTAGGAGGCTGGAGTCTTCAGGCTTGAGTCTAGGCAGGAGGCTGGTGTCTTCAGGCTTGAGGATAGGCAGGAGGCTGGAGTCTTCAGGCTTGAGGCTAGAGGCCAGAGACTTGAGGCGAGGCTAGGCAGGAGGCTGGAGTCTTTAGGCTTGAGGCTAGGCAGGAGGCTGGAGACTTCAGGCTTGTGGTTAGGAAGGAGGCTGGAGTCTTCAGGCTGAAGGCTGGGAAGGAAGCTGGAGTCTTCAGGCTTGAGGCTAGGCAGGAGTCTGGAGTCTTCAGGCTTGTGGCTAGATGCCAGAGACTTCAGGCGACGCTGGACAGGAGGCTGGAGTCTTCAGGCTTGAGAGTAGAGGCCAGAGACATGAGGTGTGGCTAGGCAGGAGGCTAGAGTCTTCAGGTTTGAGTCTAGACAGGAGGCTGGAGTCTTCAGGCTTGAGACTAGTCAGGAGGCTGGAGTCTTCAGGATTGAGGCTAGAGGCCAGAGACTTGAGGTGATGCTAGGCAGGAGGCTGGAGTTTTCAGTCCTGAGGCTAGGCAGGAGGCTGTTGTCTTCAGGCTTGAAGCTAGGCAGGAGGCTGGAGTCTTCAGGCTTGAGGCTAGGCGGGAGGTTGGTGTCTTCAGGCTTGAGGATAGGCAGGAGGCTGGAGTCTTCAGGCTTGAGGCTAGCGGCCAGAGACTTGAGGCGAGGCTAGCCAGGAGGCTGGAGTCTTCAGGCTTGAGAGTAGAGGCCAGAGACTTGAGCCAAGGCTAGGTAGCAGGCTGGAGACTTCAGGCTTGAGGCTTGCCAGGAAGCTAGGTACTTCAGGCTTGACGCTACGAAGGAGGTTGCAGTCTTCAGGCTTGAGGCTAGGCAGGAGGCTGGAGTCTTCAGGCTTGAGGCTAGATGCCAGAGACTTGAGGCGAGGCTAGGTAGGAGGCTGGAGTCATCAGGCTTGAGGCTTGCCAGGAGGCTGGATACTTCAGGCTTGATGCTACGAAGGAGGCTTGCGTCTTCAGGCTTGAGGCTAGGAAGGAAGCTGGAGTCTTCAGGCTTGAGGCTCGGCAGGAGGCTGGAGTCTTCAGGCTTGAGGCTAGGCGGGAGGCTGGAGTCTTCAGGCTGAGGCTAGGCAGGATGCTGGATTCTTCAGGCTTGAGGCTAGAGGCCAGAGACTTGAAGCAAGGCTAGGCAGGAGGCTGGATTCTTCAGGCTTGAGGCTAGGCAGGAGGCTGGAGGCTTTCGGCTCGAGACTAGAGGCCAGAGAATTGAGGGGAGGCTAGGCAGGAGGCTGGAGACTTCAGGCTTGAGAGTAGGGGCCATAGACTTGAGGTGAGGCTACGCAGGAGGCTGGAGTCTTCAGGCTGAGGCTAGGCAGGAGGCTGGATTCTTCAAGCTTGAGGCTAGAGGTCAGAGACTGGAATCAAGGCTAGGCAGGAGGCTGGATTCTGCAGGCTTGAGTCTAGGCAGGAGGCTGGAGCCTTCAGGATTGAGGCTAGATGCCAGAGACTTCAGGCGACGCTGGACAGGAGGCTGGAGTCTTCAGGCATGAGAGTAGAGGCCAGAGACATGAGGTGAGGCTAGGCAGGAGGCTGGAGTCTTCATGCTTTAGGCTAGACAGGACGCTGGAATTTTCAGGCTTGAGGCTAGGCAGGAGACTGCAGTCTTCAAGCCTGAGGCTAGGCAAGAGGCTGGAGTGTTCTGGCTTGAGGCTAGGCAGGAGGCTGGAGTCTTCAAGCTTGAGGTTGGGCAGGAGACTGGAGTCTATGGGCTTGAGGCTAGGCAGGGGGCTGGAGTCTTTAGGCTTGAGGCTAGGAAGGAGGCTGGAGTCTTCAGGCTTGAGGCTAAGAAGGTAGCTGGAGTCTTCAGGATTGAGGCTAGGAAGGAGGCTGGAGTCTTCAGGCTTGAGGCTAGGCAAGATGCTGGTGACTTCATACTTGAGGCTAGGCAGGAGTCTGGAGCCTTCAGGCTTGAAGCTAGAGGCCAGAGACTTGAGGTGAGCCTAGGCAGGAGGCTGGAGTCTTCAGGCTTGAGTCTAGACAGGAGGCTGGAGTCTTCAGGCTTGAGGCTAGGCAGGAGGCTGGAGTCTTCAGGATTGAAGCTAGAGGCCAGACACTTGAGGCGAGGCTAGGCAGGAGGCTGGAGTCTTCAGGCTTGAGGCTAGGCAGGAGGCTGGTGTCTTCAGGCTTGAGGCTAGGCAGGAGGCTGGAGTCTTCAGGCTTGAGAGTAGAGGCCAGAGACTTGAGGAAGGCTAGGAGGAGGCTGGAGTCTTCAGGCTTGAGGCTAGGCAGGAGGCTGGAGACTTCAGGCTTGTGGTTAGGAAGGAGGCTGGAGTCTTCAGGCTGATGGCTGGGAAGGAAGCTGGAGTCTTCAGGCTTGAGGCTAGGCAGGAGTCTGGAATTTTCAGGCTTGTGGCTAGATGCCAGAGACTTCAGGCGACGCTGGACAGGAGGCTGGAGTCTTCAGGCTTGAGAGTAGAGGCCAGAGACATGAGGTGAGGCTAGGCAGGAGGCTGGAGTCTTCATGCTTTAGGCTAGACAGGACGCTGGAATTTTCAGGCTTGAGGCTAGGCAGGAGACTGCAGTCTTCAAGCCTGAGGCTAGGCAAGAGGCTGGAGTGTTCAGGCTTGAGGCTAGGCAGGAGGCTGGTGTCTTCAGGCTTGAGGATAGGCAGGAGGCTGGAGTCTTCAGGCTTGAGGCTAGAGGCCAGAGACTTGAGGCGAGGCTAGGCAGGAGGCTGGAGTCTTTAGGCTTGAGGCTTGGCAGGAGGCTGGAGACTTCAGGCTTGTGGTTAGGAAGGAAGCTGGAGTCTTCAGGCTGATGCCTGGGAAGGAAGCTGGAGTCTTCAGGCTTGAGGCTAGGCAGGAGTCTGGAGTCTTCAGGCTTGTGGCTAGATGCCAGAGACTTCAGGCGACGCTGGACAGGAGGCTGGAGTCTTCAGGCTTGAGAGTAGAGGCCAGAGACATGAGGTGAGGCTAGGCAGGAGGCTGGAGTCTTCATGCTTTAGGCTAGAGGCCAGAGAATTGACGTGAGGCTAGTCTGGAGGCTGGAGTGTTCAGGCTTGAGGCTAAGCATGAGGCTTGTGTTTTCAGGCTTGAGGCTAGACAGGAGGCTGGAGTCTTTAGGCTTGAGGCTAGGCATCAGGCTGGGGTCTTTACGCTTGAGACTAGAGGCCAGAGACTTGAGGCGAGACTAGGCAGGAGGCTGGAGACTTCAGGCTTGTGGCTAGGCAGGAGTCTAGAGTCTTCAGGTTTGAGTCTAGACAGGAGGCTGGAGTCTTCAGGCTTGAGGCTAGGCAGGAGGCTGGAGTCTTCAGGATTGAGGCTAGAGGCCAGAGACTTGAGGTGATGCTAGGCAGGAGGCTGGAGTTTTCAGTCCTGAGGCTAGGCAGGAGGCTGTTGTCTTCAGGCTTGAAGCTAGGCAGGAGGCTGGAGTCTTCAGGCTTGAGGCTAGGCGGGAGGTTGGTGTCTTCAGGCTTGAGGATAGGCAGGAGGCTGGAGTCTTCAGGCTTGAGGCTAGCGGCCAGAGACTTGAGGCGAGGCTAGCCAGGAGGCTGGAGTCTTCAGGCTTGAGAGTAGAGGCCAGAGACTTGAGGCAAGGCTAGGAGGAGGCTGGAGTCTTCAGGCTTGAGGCTAGGCAGGAGGCTGGTGTTTTTAGGCTTGAGGCTAGACAGGAGGCTGGAGTCTTTAGGCTTGAGGCTAGGCAGTAGGCTGGAGTCTTTAGGCTTGAGACTAGAGGCCAGAGACTTGAAGCAAGACTAGGCAGGAGGCTTGAGACTTCAAGTTTGTGGCTAGGCAGGAGGCTGGTGTCTTCAGGCTTGAGGATAGGCAGGAGGCTGGAGTCTTCAGGCTTGAGGCTAGCGGCAAGAGACTTGAGGCGAGGCTAGCCAGGAGGCTGGAGTCTTCAGGCTTGAGAGTAGAGGTCAGAGACTTGAGGCAAGGCTAGGAGGAGGCTGGAGTCTTCAGGCTTGAGGCTAGGCAGGAGGCTGGTGTTTTTAGGCTTGAGGCTAGACAGGAGGCTGGAGTCTTTAGACTTGAGGCTAGGCAGGAGGCTGGATTCTTTAGGCTTGAGACAAGAGGCCAGAGACTTGAAGCAAGACTAGGCAGGAGGCTTGAGACTTCAGGTTTGTGGCTAGGCAGGAGGCTTGAGACTTCAGGTTTGTGGCTAGGCAGGAGGCTAGAGTCTTCAGGTTTGAGGCTGGGCAGGAGGCTGGAGTCTTCAGGCTTGAGGCTAGGCAGGAGGCTGGTGTCTTCAGGCTTGAGGCTAGGGAGGAGACTGGAGTCTTCAGGATTGAGGCTAGAGGTCAGAGACTTGAGGCGTGGCTAGGTACGAGGCTGGAGTCTTCAGGCTTGAGGCTAGGCAGGAGGCTGGAGTCTTCAGGCTTGAGGGTAGGCAGGAGACTGCAGTCTTCAGGCTTGAGGCTAGATGCCAGAGACTTGAAGCAAGGCTAGGCAGGAGGCCGGAGTCTTCAGGCTTGAGGCTAGGCAGGAGGCTGGAGTCTTTAGGCTTGAGACTAGAGGCCAGAGACTTGAGGCGTGGCTAGGCAGGAGGCTGGAGCTTCAGGTTTGAGAATAGAGGACAGAGACATGAGGCGAGGGTAGGCTGGTGGCTGGAGTCTTCATGCTTTAGGCTAGACAGGACGCTGGAATTTTCAGGCTTGAGGCTAGGCAGGAGACTGCAGTCTTCAAGCCTGAGGCTAGGCAAGAGGCTGGAGTGTTCTGGCTTGAGGCTAGGCAGGAGGCTGGAGTCTTCGAGCTTGAGGTTGGGCAGGAGACTGGAGTCTATGGGCTTGAGGCTAGGCAGGGGGCTGGAGTCTTTAGGCTTGAGGCTAGGAAGGAGGCTGGAGTCTTCAGGCTGGAGGCTAAGAAGGTAGCTGGAGTCTTCAGGATTGAGGCTAGGAAGGAGGCTGGAGTCTTCAGGCTTGAGGCTAGGCAAGATGCTGGTGTCTTCATACTTGAGGCTAGGCAGGAGTCTGGAGCCTTCAGGCTTGAAGCTAGAGGCCAGAGACTTGAGGTGAGCCTAGGCAGGAGGCTGGAGTCTTCAGGCTTGAGTCTAGACAGGAGGCTGGAGTCTTCAGGCTTGAGGCTAGGCAGGAGGCTGGAGTCTTCAGGATTGAGGCTAGAGGCCAGAGACTTGAGGCGAGGCTAGGCAGGAGGCTGGAGTCTTCAGGCCTGAGGCTAGGCAGGAGGCTGTTGTCTTCAGGCTGGAGGCTAGGCAGGAGGCTGGAGTCTGCAGGCTTGAGGCTGGGCAGGAGGCTGGTGTGTTCAGGATTGAGGCTAGAGGTCAAAGACTTGAGGCGAGGCTCGGTAGGAGGCTGGAGTCTTCAGGCTTGAGGCTAGGCAGGAGGCTGGAGTCTTCAAGCTTGAGGTTGGGCAGGAGACTGGAGTCTATGGGCTTGAGGCTAGGCAGGGGGCTGGAGTCTTTAGGTTTGAGGCTAGGCAGGAGGCTGGAGTCTTCAAGCTTGAGGTTGGGCAGGAGACTGGAGTCTATGGGCTTGAGGCTAGGCAGGGGGCTGGAGTCTTTAGGCTTGAGGCTAGGAAGGAGGCTGGAGTCTTCAGGCTTGAGGCTAAGAAGGTAGCTGGAGTCTTCAGGCTTGAGGCTAGGAAGGAGGCTGGAGTCTTCAGGCTTGAGGCTAGGCAAGATGCTGGTGTCTTCATACTTGAGGCTAGGCAGGAGTCTGGAGCCTTCAGGCTTGAAGCTAGAGGCCAGAGACTTGAGGTGAGCCTAGGCAGGAGGCTGGAGTCTTCAGGCTTGAGTCTAGACAGGAGGCTGGAGTCTTCAGGCTTGAGGCTAGGCAGGAGGCTGGAGTCTTCAGGATTGAGGCTAGAGGCCAGAGACTTGAGGCGAGGCTAGGCAGGAGGCTGGAGTCTTCACGCCTGAGGCTAGGCAGGAGGCTGTTGTCTTCAGGCTTGAGGCTAGGCAGGAGGCTGGAGTCTGCAGGCTTGAGGCTGGGCAGGAGGCTGATGTGTTCAGGATTGAGGCTAGAGGCCAAAGACTTGAGGCTCGGCTCGGTAGGAGGCTGGAGTCTTCAGGCTTGAGGCTAGGCAGGAGGCTGGTGTCTTCAGGCTTGAGGATAGGCAGGAGGCTGGAGTCTTCAGGCTTGAGGCTAGAGGCCAGAGACTTGAGGCGAGGCTAGGTAGGAGGCTGGAGTCATCAGGCTTGAGGCTTGCCAGGAGGCTGGATACTTCAGGCTTGATGCTACGAAGGAGGCTGGAGTCTTCAGGCTTGAGGCTAGGAAGGAAGCTGGAGTCTTCAGGCTTGAGGCTCGGCAGGAGGCTGGAGTCTTCAGGCTTGAGGCTAGGCAGGAGGCTGGAGTCTTCAGGCTGAGGCTAGGCAGGATGCTGGATTCTTCAGGCTTGAGGCTAGAGGCCAGAGACTTGAAGCAAGGCTAGGCAGGAGGCTGGATTCTTCAGGCTTGAGGCTAGGCAGGAGGCTGGAGGCTTTCGGCTCGAGACTAGAGGCCAGAGAATTGAGGGGAGGCTAGGCAGGAGGCTGGAGACTTCAGGCTTGAGAGTAGGGGCCATAGACTTGAGGTGAGGCTACGCAGGAGGCTGGAGTCTTCAGGCTGAGGCTAGGCAGGAGGCTGGATTCTTCAAGCTTGAGGCTAGAGGTCAGAGACTGGAATCAAGGCTAGGCAGGAGGCTGGATTCTGCAGGCTTGAGTCTAGGCAGGAGGCTGGAGCCTTCAGGATTGAGGCTAGATGCCAGAGACTTCAGGCGACGCTGGACAGGAGGCTGGAGTCTTCAGGCATGAGAGTAGAGGCCAGAGACATGAGGTGAGGCTAGGCAGGAGGCTGGAGTCTTCATGCTTTAGGCTAGACAGGACGCTGGAATTTTCAGGCTTGAGGCTAGGCAGGAGACTGCAGTCTTCAAGCCTGAGGCTAGGCAAGAGGCTGGAGTGTTCTGGCTTGAGGCTAGGCAGGAGGCTGGAGTCTTCAAGCTTGAGGTTGGGCAGGAGACTGGAGTCTATGGGCTTGAGGCTAGGCAGGGGGCTGGAGTCTTTAGGCTTGAGGCTAGGAAGGAGGCTGGAGTCTTCAGGCTTGAGGCTAAGAAGGTAGCTGGAGTCTTCAGGATTGAGGCTAGGAAGGAGGCTGGAGTCTTCAGGCTTGAGGCTAGGCAAGATGCTGGTGTCTTCATACTTGAGGCTAGGCAGGAGTCTGGAGCCTTCAGGCTTGAAGCTAGAGGCCAGAGACTTGAGGTGAGCCTAGGCAGGAGGCTGGAGTCTTCAGGCTTGAGTCTAGACAGGAGGCTGGAGTCTTCAGGCTTGAGGCTAGGCAGGAGGCTGGAGTCTTCAGGATTGAAGCTAGAGGCCAGAGACTTGAGGCGAGGCTAGGCAGGAGGCTGGAGTCTTCAGGCTTGAGGCTAGGCAGGAGGCTGGTGTCTTCAGGCTTGAGGATAGGCAGGAGGCTGGAGTCTTCAGGCTTGAGGCTAGAGGCCAGAGACTTGAGGCGAGGCTAGGCAGGAGGCTGGAGTCTTTAGGCTTGAGGCTTGGCAGGAGGCTGGAGACTTCAGGCTTGTGGTTAGGAAGGAAGCTGGAGTCTTCAGGCTGATGCCTGGGAAGGAAGCTGGAGTCTTCAGGCTTGAGGCTAGGCAGGAGTCTGGAGTCTTCAGGCTTGTGGCTAGATGCCAGAGACTTCAGGCGACGCTGGACAGGAGGCTGGAGTCTTCAGGCTTGAGAGTAGAGGCCAGAGACATGAGGTGAGGCTAGGCAGGAGGCTGGAGTCTTCATGCTTTAGGCTAGAGGCCAGAGAATTGACGTGAGGCTAGTCTGGAGGCTGGAGTGTTCAGGCTTGAGGCTAAGCATGAGGCTTGTGTTTTCAGGCTTGAGGCTAGACAGGAGGCTGGAGTCTTTAGGCTTGAGGCTAGGCATCAGGCTGGGGTCTTTACGCTTGAGACTAGAGGCCAGAGACTTGAGGCGAGACTAGGCAGGAGGCTGGAGACTTCAGGCTTGTGGCTAGGCAGGAGTCTAGAGTCTTCAGGTTTGAGTCTAGACAGGAGGCTGGAGTCTTCAGGCTTGAGGCTAGGCAGGAGGCTGGAGTCTTCAGGATTGAGGCTAGAGGCCAGAGACTTGAGGTGATGCTAGGCAGGAGGCTGGAGTTTTCAGTCCTGAGGCTAGGCAGGAGGCTGTTGTCTTCAGGCTTGAAGCTAGGCAGGAGGCTGGAGTCTTCAGGCTTGAGGCTAGGCGGGAGGTTGGTGTCTTCAGGCTTGAGGATAGGCAGGAGGCTGGAGTCTTCAGGCTTGAGGCTAGCGGCCAGAGACTTGAGGCGAGGCTAGCCAGGAGGCTGGAGTCTTCAGGCTTGAGAGTAGAGGCCAGAGACTTGAGGCAAGGCTAGGAGGAGGCTGGAGTCTTCAGGCTTGAGGCTAGGCAGGAGGCTGGTGTTTTTAGGCTTGAGGCTAGACAGGAGGCTGGAGTCTTTAGGCTTGAGGCTAGGCAGTAGGCTGGAGTCTTTAGGCTTGAGACTAGAGGCCAGAGACTTGAAGCAAGACTAGGCAGGAGGCTTGAGACTTCAAGTTTGTGGCTAGGCAGGAGGCTGGTGTCTTCAGGCTTGAGGATAGGCAGGAGGCTGGAGTCTTCAGGCTTGAGGCTAGCGGCAAGAGACTTGAGGCGAGGCTAGCCAGGAGGCTGGAGTCTTCAGGCTTGAGAGTAGAGGTCAGAGACTTGAGGCAAGGCTAGGAGGAGGCTGGAGTCTTCAGGCTTGAGGCTAGGCAGGAGGCTGGTGTTTTTAGGCTTGAGGCTAGACAGGAGGCTGGAGTCTTTAGACTTGAGGCTAGGCAGGAGGCTGGATTCTTTAGGCTTGAGACAAGAGGCCAGAGACTTGAAGCAAGACTAGGCAGGAGGCTTGAGACTTCAGGTTTGTGGCTAGGCAGGAGGCTTGAGACTTCAGGTTTGTGGCTAGGCAGGAGGCTAGAGTCTTCAGGTTTGAGGCTGGGCAGGAGGCTGGAGTCTTCAGGCTTGAGGCTAGGCAGGAGGCTGGTGTCTTCAGGCTTGAGGCTAGGGAGGAGACTGGAGTCTTCAGGATTGAGGCTAGAGGTCAGAGACTTGAGGCGTGGCTAGGTACGAGGCTGGAGTCTTCAGGCTTGAGGCTAGGCAGGAGGCTGGAGTCTTCAGGCTTGAGGGTAGGCAGGAGACTGCAGTCTTCAGGCTTGAGGCTAGATGCCAGAGACTTGAAGCAAGGCTAGGCAGGAGGCCGGAGTCTTCAGGCTTGAGGCTAGGCAGGAGGCTGGAGTCTTTAGGCTTGAGACTAGAGGCCAGAGACTTGAGGCGTGGCTAGGCAGGAGGCTGGAGCTTCAGGTTTGAGAATAGAGGACAGAGACATGAGGCGAGGGTAGGCTGGTGGCTGGAGTCTTCATGCTTTAGGCTAGACAGGACGCTGGAATTTTCAGGCTTGAGGCTAGGCAGGAGACTGCAGTCTTCAAGCCTGAGGCTAGGCAAGAGGCTGGAGTGTTCTGGCTTGAGGCTAGGCAGGAGGCTGGAGTCTTCGAGCTTGAGGTTGGGCAGGAGACTGGAGTCTATGGGCTTGAGGCTAGGCAGGGGGCTGGAGTCTTTAGGCTTGAGGCTAGGAAGGAGGCTGGAGTCTTCAGGCTGGAGGCTAAGAAGGTAGCTGGAGTCTTCAGGATTGAGGCTAGGAAGGAGGCTGGAGTCTTCAGGCTTGAGGCTAGGCAAGATGCTGGTGTCTTCATACTTGAGGCTAGGCAGGAGTCTGGAGCCTTCAGGCTTGAAGCTAGAGGCCAGAGACTTGAGGTGAGCCTAGGCAGGAGGCTGGAGTCTTCAGGCTTGAGTCTAGACAGGAGGCTGGAGTCTTCAGGCTTGAGGCTAGGCAGGAGGCTGGAGTCTTCAGGATTGAGGCTAGAGGCCAGAGACTTGAGGCGAGGCTAGGCAGGAGGCTGGAGTCTTCAGGCCTGAGGCTAGGCAGGAGGCTGTTGTCTTCAGGCTGGAGGCTAGGCAGGAGGCTGGAGTCTGCAGGCTTGAGGCTGGGCAGGAGGCTGGTGTGTTCAGGATTGAGGCTAGAGGTCAAAGACTTGAGGCGAGGCTCGGTAGGAGGCTGGAGTCTTCAGGCTTGAGGCTAGGCAGGAGGCTGGAGTCTTCAAGCTTGAGGTTGGGCAGGAGACTGGAGTCTATGGGCTTGAGGCTAGGCAGGGGGCTGGAGTCTTTAGGTTTGAGGCTAGGCAGGAGGCTGGAGTCTTCAAGCTTGAGGTTGGGCAGGAGACTGGAGTCTATGGGCTTGAGGCTAGGCAGGGGGCTGGAGTCTTTAGGCTTGAGGCTAGGAAGGAGGCTGGAGTCTTCAGGCTTGAGGCTAAGAAGGTAGCTGGAGTCTTCAGGCTTGAGGCTAGGAAGGAGGCTGGAGTCTTCAGGCTTGAGGCTAGGCAAGATGCTGGTGTCTTCATACTTGAGGCTAGGCAGGAGTCTGGAGCCTTCAGGCTTGAAGCTAGAGGCCAGAGACTTGAGGTGAGCCTAGGCAGGAGGCTGGAGTCTTCAGGCTTGAGTCTAGACAGGAGGCTGGAGTCTTCAGGCTTGAGGCTAGGCAGGAGGCTGGAGTCTTCAGGATTGAGGCTAGAGGCCAGAGACTTGAGGCGAGGCTAGGCAGGAGGCTGGAGTCTTCACGCCTGAGGCTAGGCAGGAGGCTGTTGTCTTCAGGCTTGAGGCTAGGCAGGAGGCTGGAGTCTGCAGGCTTGAGGCTGGGCAGGAGGCTGGTGTGTTCAGGATTGAGGCTAGAGGCCAAAGACTTGAGGCTCGGCTCGGTAGGAGGCTGGAGTCTTCAGGCTTGAGGCTAGGCAGGAGGCTGGTGTCTTCAGGCTTGAGGATAGGCAGGAGGCTGGAGTCTTCAGGCTTGAGGCTAGAGGCCAGAGACTTGAGGCGAGGCTAGGTAGGAGGCTGGAGTCATCAGGCTTGAGGCTTGCCAGGAGGCTGGATACTTCAGGCTTGATGCTACGAAGGAGGCTGGAGTCTTCAGGCTTGAGGCTAGGAAGGAAGCTGGAGTCTTCAGGCTTGAGGCTCGGCAGGAGGCTGGAGTCTTCAGGCTTGAGGCTAGGCAGGAGGCTGGAGTCTTCAGGCTGAGGCTAGGCAGGATGCTGGATTCTTCAGGCTTGAGGCTAGAGGCCAGAGACTTGAAGCAAGGCTAGGCAGGAGGCTGGATTCTTCAGGCTTGAGGCTAGGCAGGAGGCTGGAGGCTTTCGGCTCGAGACTAGAGGCCAGAGAATTGAGGGGAGGCTAGGCAGGAGGCTGGAGACTTCAGGCTTGAGAGTAGGGGCCATAGACTTGAGGTGAGGCTACGCAGGAGGCTGGAGTCTTCAGGCTGAGGCTAGGCAGGAGGCTGGATTCTTCAAGCTTGAGGCTAGAGGTCAGAGACTGGAATCAAGGCTAGGCAGGAGGCTGGATTCTGCAGGCTTGAGTCTAGGCAGGAGGCTGGAGCCTTCAGGATTGAGGCTAGATGCCAGAGACTTCAGGCGACGCTGGACAGGAGGCTGGAGTCTTCAGGCATGAGAGTAGAGGCCAGAGACATGAGGTGAGGCTAGGCAGGAGGCTGGAGTCTTCATGCTTTAGGCTAGACAGGACGCTGGAATTTTCAGGCTTGAGGCTAGGCAGGAGACTGCAGTCTTCAAGCCTGAGGCTAGGCAAGAGGCTGGAGTGTTCTGGCTTGAGGCTAGGCAGGAGGCTGGAGTCTTCAAGCTTGAGGTTGGGCAGGAGACTGGAGTCTATGGGCTTGAGGCTAGGCAGGGGGCTGGAGTCTTTAGGCTTGAGGCTAGGAAGGAGGCTGGAGTCTTCAGGCTTGAGGCTAAGAAGGTAGCTGGAGTCTTCAGGATTGAGGCTAGGAAGGAGGCTGGAGTCTTCAGGCTTGAGGCTAGGCAAGATGCTGGTGTCTTCATACTTGAGGCTAGGCAGGAGTCTGGAGCCTTCAGGCTTGAAGCTAGAGGCCAGAGACTTGAGGTGAGCCTAGGCAGGAGGCTGGAGTCTTCAGGCTTGAGTCTAGACAGGAGGCTGGAGTCTTCAGGCTTGAGGCTAGGCAGGAGGCTGGAGTCTTCAGGATTGAAGCTAGAGGCCAGAGACTTGAGGCGAGGCTAGGCAGGAGGCTGGAGTCTTCAGGCTTGAGGCTAGGCAGGAGGCTGGTGTCTTCAGGCTTGAGGCTAGGCAGGAGGCTGGAGTCTTCAGGCTTGAGAGTAGAGGCCAGAGACTTGAGGCAAGGCTAGGAGGAGGCTGGAGTCTTCAGGCTTGAGGCTAGGCAGGAGGCTGGAGACTTCAGGCTTGTGGTTAGGAAGGAGGCTGGAGTCTTCAGGCTGATGGCTGGGAAGGAAGCTGGAGTCTTCAGGCTTGAGGCTAGGCAGGAGTCTGGAATTTTCAGGCTTGTGGCTAGATGCCAGAGACTTCAGGCGACGCTGGACAGGAGGCTGGAGTCTTCAGGCTTGAGAGTAGAGGCCAGAGACATGAGGTGAGGCTAGGCAGGAGGCTGGAGTCTTCATGCTTTAGGCTAGAGGCCAGAGAATTGACGTGAGGCTAGTCTGGAGGATGGAGTCTTCAGGCTTGAGGCTAAGCATGAGGCTTGTGTTTTCAGGCTTGAGGCTAGACAGGAGGCTGGAGTCTTTAGGCTTGAGGCTAGGCATCAGGCTGGGGTCTTTACGCTTGAGACTAGAGGCCAGAGACTTGAGGCGAGACTAGGCAGGAGGCTGGAGACTTCAGGCTTGTGGCTAGGCAGGAGTCTAGAGTCTTCAGGTTTGAGTCTAGACAGGAGGCTGGAGTCTTCAGGCTTGAGACTAGTCAGGAGGCTGGAGTCTTCAGGATTGAGGCTAGAGGCCAGAGACTTGAGGTGATGCTAGGCAGGAGGCTGGAGTTTTCAGTCCTGAGGCTAGGCAGGAGGCTGTTGTCTTCAGGCTTGAAGCTAGGCAGGAGGCTGGAGTCTTCAGCCTTGAGGCTAGGCGGGAGGTTGGTGTCTTCAGGCTTGAGGATAGGCAGGAGGCTGGAGTCTTCAGGCTTGAGGCTAGCGGCCAGAGACTTGAGGCGAGGCTAGCCAGGAGGCTGGAGTCTTCAGGCTTGAGAGTAGAGGCCAGAGACTTGAGGCAAGGCTAGGAGGAGGCTGGAGTCTTCAGGCTTGAGGCTAGGCAGGAGGCTGGTGTTTTTAGGCTTGAGGCTAGACAGGAGGCTGGAGTCTTTAGGCTTGAGGCTCGGCAGTAGGCTGGAGTCTTTAGGCTTGAGACTAGAGGCCAGAGACTTGAAGCAAGACTAGGCAGGAGGCTTGAGACTTCAAGTTTGTGGCTAGGCAGGAGGCTGGTGTCTTCAGGCTTGAGGATAGGCAGGAGGCTGGAGTCTTCAGGCTTGAGGCTAGCGGCAAGAGACTTGAGGCGAGGCTAGCCAGGAGGCTGGAGTCTTCAGGCTTGAGAGTAGAGGCCAGAGACTTGAGGCAAGGCTAGGAGGAGGCTGGAGTCTTCAGGCTTGAGGCTAGGCAGGAGGCTGGTGTTTTTAGGCTTGAGGCTAGACAGGAGGCTGGAGTCTTTAGACTTGAGGCTAGGCAGGAGGCTGGATTCTTTAGGCTTGAGACAAGAGGCCAGAGACTTGAAGCAAGACTAGGCAGGAGGCTTGAGACTTCAGGTTTGTGGCTAGGCAGGAGGCTAGAGTCTTCAGGTTTGAGGCTGGGCAGGAGGCTGGAGTCTTCAGGATTGAGGCTAGAGGACAGAGACTTGAGGCGAGGCTAGACAGGAGGCTGGAGTCTTCAGGCTTGAGGCTAGGCAGGAGGCTGGTGTCTTCAGGCTTGAGGCTAGGGAGGAGACTGGAGTCTTCAGGATTGAGGCTAGAGGTCAGAGACTTGAGGCGTGGCTAGGTACGAGGCTGGAGTCTTCAGGCTTGAGGCTAGGCAGGAGGCTGGAGTCTTCAGGCTTGAGGGTAGGCAGGAGACTGCAGTCTTCAGGCTTGAGGCTAGATGCCAGAGACTTGAAGCAAGGCTAGGCAGGAGGCCGGAGTCTTCAGGCTTGAGGCTAGGCAGGAGGCTGGAGTCTTTAGGCTTGAGACTAGAGGCCAGAGACTTGAGGCGTGGCTAGGCAGGAGGCTGGAGCTTCAGGTTTGAGAATAGAGGACAGAGACATGAGGCGAGGGTAGGCTGGTGGCTGGAGTCTTCATGCTTTAGGCTAGACAGGACGCTGGAATTTTCAGGCTTGAGGCTAGGCAGGAGACTGCAGTCTTCAAGCCTGAGGCTAGGCAAGAGGCTGGAGTGTTCTGGCTTGAGGCTAGGGAGGAGGCTGGAGTCTTCGAGCTTGAGGTTGGGCAGGAGACTGGAGTCTATGGGCTTGAGGCTAGGCAGGGGGCTGGAGTCTTTAGGCTTGAGGCTAGGAAGGAGGCTGGAGTCTTCAGGCTGGAGGCTAAGAAGGTAGCTGGAGTCTTCAGGCTTGAGGCTAGGAAGGAGGCTGGAGTCTTCAGGCTTGAGGCTAGGCAAGATGCTGGTGTCTTCATACTTGAGGCTAGGCAGGAGTCTGGAGCCTTCAGGCTTGAAGCTAGAGGCCAGAGACTTGAGGTGAGCCTAGGCAGGAGGCTGGAGTCTTCAGGCTTGAGTCTAGACAGGAGGCTGGAGTCTTCAGGCTTGAGGCTAGGCAGGAGGCTGGAGTCTTCAGGATTGAGGCTAGAGGCCAGAGACTTGAGGCGAGGCTAGGCAGGAGGCTGGAGTCTTCAGGCCTGAGGCTAGGCAGGAGGCTGTTGTCTTCAGGCTGGAGGCTAGGCAGGAGGCTGGAGTCTGCAGGCTTGAGGCTGGGCAGGAGGCTGGTGTGTTCAGGATTGAGGCTAGAGGTCAAAGACTGCAGGCGAGGCTCGGTAGGAGGCTGGAGTCTTCAGGCTTGAGGCTAGGCAGGAGGCTGGAGTCTTCAAGCTTGAGGTTGGGCAGGAGACTGGAGTCTATGGGCTTGAGGCTAGGCAGGGGGCTGGAGTCTTTAGGCTTGAGGCTAGGCAGGAGGCTGGAGTCTTCAAGCTTGAGGTTGGGCAGGAGACTGGAGTCTATGGGCTTGAGGCTAGGCAGGGGGCTGGAGTCTTTAGGCTTGAGGCTAGGAAGGAGGCTGGAGTCTTCAGGCTTGAGGCTAAGAAGGTAGCTGGAGTCTTCAGGCTTGAGGCTAGGAAGGAGGCTGGAGTCTTCAGGCTTGAGGCTAGGCAAGATGCTGGTGTCTTCATACTTGAGGCTAGGCAGGAGTCTGGAGCCTTCAGGCTTGAAGCTAGAGGCCAGAGACTTGAGGTGAGCCTAGGCAGGAGGCTGGAGTCTTCAGGCTTGAGTCTAGACAGGAGGCTGGAGTCTTCAGGCTTGAGGCTAGGCAGGAGGCTGGAGTCTTCAGGATTGAGGCTAGAGGCCAGAGACTTGAGGCGAGGCTAGGCAGGAGGCTGGAGTCTTCACGCCTGAGGCTAGGCAGGAGGCTGTTGTCTTCAGGCTTGAGGCTAGGCAGGAGGCTGGAGTCTGCAGGCTTGAGGCTGGGCAGGAGGCTGGTGTGTTCAGGATTGAGGCTAGAGGCCAAAGACTTGAGGCGAGGCTCGGTAGGAGGCTGGAGTCTTCAGGCTTGAGGCTAGGCAGGAGGCTGGTGTCTTCAGGCTTGAGGATAGGCAGGAGGCTGGAGTCTTCAGGCTTGAGGCTAGAGGCCAGAGACTTGAGGCGAGGCTAGGTAGGAGGCTGGAGTCATCAGGCTTGAGGCTTGCCAGGAGGCTGGATACTTCAGGCTTGATGCTACGAAGGAGGCTGGAGTCTTCAGGCTTGAGGCTAGGAAGGAAGCTGGAGTCTTCAGGCTTGAGGCTCGGCAGGAGGCTGGAGTCTTCAGGCTTGAGGCTAGGCAGGAGGCTGGAGTCTTCAGGCTGAGGCTAGGCAGGATGCTGGATTCTTCAGGCTTGAGGCTAGAGGCCAGAGACTTGAAGCAAGGCTAGGCAGGATGCTGGATTCTTCAGGCTTGAGGCTAGGCAGGAGGCTGGAGGCTTTCGGCTCGAGACTAGAGGCCAGAGAATTGAGGGGAGGCTAGGCAGGAGGCTGGAGACTTCAGGCTTGAGAGTAGGGGCCATAGACTTGAGGTGAGGCTACGCAGGAGGCTGGAGTCTTCAGGCTGAGGCTAGGCAGGAGGCTGGATTCTTCAAGCTTGAGGCTAGAGGTCAGAGACTGGAATCAAGGCTAGCCAGGAGGCTGGATTCTGCAGGCTTGAGTCTAGGCAGGAGGCTGGAGCCTTCAGGATTGAGGCTAGATGCCAGAGACTTCAGGCGACGCTGGACAGGAGGCTGGAGTCTTCAGGCATGAGAGTAGAGGCCAGAGACATGAGGTGAGGCTAGGCAGGAGGCTGGAGTCTTCATGCTTTAGGCTAGACAGGACGCTGGAATTTTCAGGCTTGAGGCTAGGCAGGAGACTGCAGTCTTCAAGCCTGAGGCTAGGCAAGAGGCTGGAGTGTTCTGGCTTGAGGCTAGGCAGGAGGCTGGAGTCTTCAAGCTTGAGGTTGGGCAGGAGACTGGAGTCTATGGGCTTGAGGCTAGGCAGGGGGCTGGAGTCTTTAGGCTTGAGGCTAGGAAGGAGGCTGGAGTCTTCAGGCTTGAGGCTAAGAAGGTAGCTGGAGTCTTCAGGATTGAGGCTAGGAAGGAGGCTGGAGTCTTCAGGCTTGAGGCTAGGCAAGATGCTGGTGTCTTCATACTTGAGGCTAGGCAGGAGTCTGGAGCCTTCAGGCTTGAAGCTAGAGGCCAGAGACTTGAGGTGAGCCTAGGCAGGAGGCTGGAGTCTTCAGGCTTGAGTCTAGACAGGAGGCTGGAGTCTTCAGGCTTGAGGCTAGGCAGGAGGCTGGAGTCTTCAGGATTGAAGCTAGAGGCCAGAGACTTGAGGCGAGGCTAGGCAGGAGGCTGGAGTCTTCAGGCTTGAGGCTAGGCAGGAGGCTGGTGTCTTCAGGCTTGAGGCTAGGCAGGAGGCTGGAGTCTTCAGGCTTGAGAGTAGAGGCCAGAGACATGAGGTGAGGCTAGGCAGGAGGCTGGAGTCTTCATGCTTTAGGCTAGAGGCCAGAGAATTGACGTGAGGCTAGTCTGGAGGATGGAGTCTTCAGGCTTGAGGCTAAGCATGAGGCTTGTGTTTTCAGGCTTGAGGCTAGACAGGAGGCTGGAGTCTTTAGGCTTGAGGCTAGGCATCAGGCTGGGGTCTTTACGCTTGAGACTAGAGGCCAGAGACTTGAGGCGAGACTAGGCAGGAGGCTGGAGACTTCAGGCTTGTGGCTAGGCAGGAGTCTAGAGTCTTCAGGTTTGAGTCTAGACAGGAGGCTGGAGTCTTCAGGCTTGAGACTAGTCAGGAGGCTGGAGTCTTCAGGATTGAGGCTAGAGGCCAGAGACTTGAGGTGATGCTAGGCAGGAGGCTGGAGTTTTCAGTCCTGAGGCTAGGCAGGAGGCTGTTGTCTTCAGGCTTGAAGCTAGGCAGGAGGCTGGAGTCTTCAGCCTTGAGGCTAGGCGGGAGGTTGGTGTCTTCAGGCTTGAGGATAGGCAGGAGGCTGGAGTCTTCAGGCTTGAGGCTAGCGGCCAGAGACTTGAGGCGAGGCTAGCCAGGAGGCTGGAGTCTTCAGGCTTGAGAGTAGAGGCCAGAGACTTGAGGCAAGGCTAGGAGGAGGCTGGAGTCTTCAGGCTTGAGGCTAGGCAGGAGGCTGGTGTTTTTAGGCTTGAGGCTAGACAGGAGGCTGGAGTCTTTAGGCTTGAGGCTCGGCAGTAGGCTGGAGTCTTTAGGCTTGAGACTAGAGGCCAGAGACTTGAAGCAAGACTAGGCAGGAGGCTTGAGACTTCAAGTTTGTGGCTAGGCAGGAGGCTGGTGTCTTCAGGCTTGAGGATAGGCAGGAGGCTGGAGTCTTCAGGCTTGAGGCTAGCGGCAAGAGACTTGAGGCGAGGCTAGCCAGGAGGCTGGAGTCTTCAGGCTTGAGAGTAGAGGCCAGAGACTTGAGGCAAGGCTAGGAGGAGGCTGGAGTCTTCAGGCTTGAGGCTAGGCAGGAGGCTGGTGTTTTTAGGCTTGAGGCTAGACAGGAGGCTGGAGTCTTTAGACTTGAGGCTAGGCAGGAGGCTGGATTCTTTAGGCTTGAGACAAGAGGCCAGAGACTTGAAGCAAGACTAGGCAGGAGGCTTGAGACTTCAGGTTTGTGGCTAGGCAGGAGGCTAGAGTCTTCAGGTTTGAGGCTGGGCAGGAGGCTGGAGTCTTCAGGATTGAGGCTAGAGGACAGAGACTTGAGGCGAGGCTAGACAGGAGGCTGGAGTCTTCAGGCTTGAGGCTAGGCAGGAGGCTGGTGTCTTCAGGCTTGAGGCTAGGGAGGAGACTGGAGTCTTCAGGATTGAGGCTAGAGGTCAGAGACTTGAGGCGTGGCTAGGTACGAGGCTGGAGTCTTCAGGCTTGAGGCTAGGCAGGAGGCTGGAGTCTTCAGGCTTGAGGGTAGGCAGGAGACTGCAGTCTTCAGGCTTGAGGCTAGATGCCAGAGACTTGAAGCAAGGCTAGGCAGGAGGCCGGAGTCTTCAGGCTTGAGGCTAGGCAGGAGGCTGGAGTCTTTAGGCTTGAGACTAGAGGCCAGAGACTTGAGGCGTGGCTAGGCAGGAGGCTGGAGCTTCAGGTTTGAGAATAGAGGACAGAGACATGAGGCGAGGGTAGGCTGGTGGCTGGAGTCTTCATGCTTTAGGCTAGACAGGACGCTGGAATTTTCAGGCTTGAGGCTAGGCAGGAGACTGCAGTCTTCAAGCCTGAGGCTAGGCAAGAGGCTGGAGTGTTCTGGCTTGAGGCTAGGGAGGAGGCTGGAGTCTTCGAGCTTGAGGTTGGGCAGGAGACTGGAGTCTATGGGCTTGAGGCTAGGCAGGGGGCTGGAGTCTTTAGGCTTGAGGCTAGGAAGGAGGCTGGAGTCTTCAGGCTGGAGGCTAAGAAGGTAGCTGGAGTCTTCAGGCTTGAGGCTAGGAAGGAGGCTGGAGTCTTCAGGCTTGAGGCTAGGCAAGATGCTGGTGTCTTCATACTTGAGGCTAGGCAGGAGTCTGGAGCCTTCAGGCTTGAAGCTAGAGGCCAGAGACTTGAGGTGAGCCTAGGCAGGAGGCTGGAGTCTTCAGGCTTGAGTCTAGACAGGAGGCTGGAGTCTTCAGGCTTGAGGCTAGGCAGGAGGCTGGAGTCTTCAGGATTGAGGCTAGAGGCCAGAGACTTGAGGCGAGGCTAGGCAGGAGGCTGGAGTCTTCAGGCCTGAGGCTAGGCAGGAGGCTGTTGTCTTCAGGCTGGAGGCTAGGCAGGAGGCTGGAGTCTGCAGGCTTGAGGCTGGGCAGGAGGCTGGTGTGTTCAGGATTGAGGCTAGAGGTCAAAGACTGCAGGCGAGGCTCGGTAGGAGGCTGGAGTCTTCAGGCTTGAGGCTAGGCAGGAGGCTGGAGTCTTCAAGCTTGAGGTTGGGCAGGAGACTGGAGTCTATGGGCTTGAGGCTAGGCAGGGGGCTGGAGTCTTTAGGCTTGAGGCTAGGCAGGAGGCTGGAGTCTTCAAGCTTGAGGTTGGGCAGGAGACTGGAGTCTATGGGCTTGAGGCTAGGCAGGGGGCTGGAGTCTTTAGGCTTGAGGCTAGGAAGGAGGCTGGAGTCTTCAGGCTTGAGGCTAAGAAGGTAGCTGGAGTCTTCAGGCTTGAGGCTAGGAAGGAGGCTGGAGTCTTCAGGCTTGAGGCTAGGCAAGATGCTGGTGTCTTCATACTTGAGGCTAGGCAGGAGTCTGGAGCCTTCAGGCTTGAAGCTAGAGGCCAGAGACTTGAGGTGAGCCTAGGCAGGAGGCTGGAGTCTTCAGGCTTGAGTCTAGACAGGAGGCTGGAGTCTTCAGGCTTGAGGCTAGGCAGGAGGCTGGAGTCTTCAGGATTGAGGCTAGAGGCCAGAGACTTGAGGCGAGGCTAGGCAGGAGGCTGGAGTCTTCACGCCTGAGGCTAGGCAGGAGGCTGTTGTCTTCAGGCTTGAGGCTAGGCAGGAGGCTGGAGTCTGCAGGCTTGAGGCTGGGCAGGAGGCTGGTGTGTTCAGGATTGAGGCTAGAGGCCAAAGACTTGAGGCGAGGCTCGGTAGGAGGCTGGAGTCTTCAGGCTTGAGGCTAGGCAGGAGGCTGGTGTCTTCAGGCTTGAGGATAGGCAGGAGGCTGGAGTCTTCAGGCTTGAGGCTAGAGGCCAGAGACTTGAGGCGAGGCTAGGTAGGAGGCTGGAGTCATCAGGCTTGAGGCTTGCCAGGAGGCTGGATACTTCAGGCTTGATGCTACGAAGGAGGCTGGAGTCTTCAGGCTTGAGGCTAGGAAGGAAGCTGGAGTCTTCAGGCTTGAGGCTCGGCAGGAGGCTGGAGTCTTCAGGCTTGAGGCTAGGCAGGAGGCTGGAGTCTTCAGGCTGAGGCTAGGCAGGATGCTGGATTCTTCAGGCTTGAGGCTAGAGGCCAGAGACTTGAAGCAAGGCTAGGCAGGATGCTGGATTCTTCAGACTTGAGGCTAGGCAGGAGGCTGGAGGCTTTCGGCTCGAGACTAGAGGCCAGAGAATTGAGGGGAGGCTAGGCAGGAGGCTGGAGACTTCAGGCTTGAGAGTAGGGGCCATAGACTTGAGGTGAGGCTACGCAGGAGGCTGGAGTCTTCAGGCTGAGGCTAGGCAGGAGGCTGGATTCTTCAAGCTTGAGGCTAGAGGTCAGAGACTGGAATCAAGGCTAGCCAGGAGGCTGGATTCTGCAGGCTTGAGTCTAGGCAGGAGGCTGGAGCCTTCAGGATTGAGGCTAGATGCCAGAGACTTCAGGCGACGCTGGACAGGAGGCTGGAGTCTTCAGGCATGAGAGTAGAGGCCAGAGACATGAGGTGAGGCTAGGCAGGAGGCTGGAGTCTTCATGCTTTAGGCTAGACAGGACGCTGGAATTTTCAGGCTTGAGGCTAGGCAGGAGACTGCAGTCTTCAAGCCTGAGGCTAGGCAAGAGGCTGGAGTGTTCTGGCTTGAGGCTAGGCAGGAGGCTGGAGTCTTCAAGCTTGAGGTTGGGCAGGAGACTGGAGTCTATGGGCTTGAGGCTAGGCAGGGGGCTGGAGTCTTTAGGCTTGAGGCTAGGAAGGAGGCTGGAGTCTTCAGGCTTGAGGCTAAGAAGGTAGCTGGAGTCTTCAGGATTGAGGCTAGGAAGGAGGCTGGAGTCTTCAGGCTTGAGGCTAGGCAAGATGCTGGTGTCTTCATACTTGAGGCTAGGCAGGAGTCTGGAGCCTTCAGGCTTGAAGCTAGAGGCCAGAGACTTGAGGTGAGCCTAGGCAGGAGGCTGGAGTCTTCAGGCTTGAGTCTAGACAGGAGGCTGGAGTCTTCAGGCTTGAGGCTAGGCAGGAGGCTGGAGTCTTCAGGATTGAAGCTAGAGGCCAGAGACTTGAGGCGAGGCTAGGCAGGAGGCTGGAGTCTTCAGGCTTGAGGCTAGGCAGGAGGCTGGTGTCTTCAGGCTTGAGGCTAGGCAGGAGGCTGGAGTCTTCAGGCTTGAGAGTAGAGGCCAGAGACTTGAGGCAAGGCTAGGAGGAGGCTGGAGTCTTCAGGCTTGAGGCTAGGCAGGAGGCTGGAGACTTCAGGCTTGTGGTTAGGAAGGAGGCTGGAGTCTTCAGGCTGATGGCTGGGAAGGAAGCTGGAGTCTTCAGGCTTGAGGCTAGGCAGGAGTCTGGAATTTTCAGGCTTGTGGCTAGATGCCAGAGACTTCAGGCGACGCTGGACAGGAGGCTGGAGTCTTCAGGCTTGAGAGTAGAGGCCAGAGACATGAGGTGAGGCTAGGCAGGAGGCTGGAGTCTTCATGCTTTAGGCTAGAGGCCAGAGAATTGACGTGAGGCTAGTCTGGAGGATGGAGTCTTCAGGCTTGAGGCTAAGCATGAGGCTTGTGTTTTCAGGCTTGAGGCTAGACAGGAGGCTGGAGTCTTTAGGCTTGAGGCTAGGCATCAGGCTGGGGTCTTTACGCTTGAGACTAGAGGCCAGAGACTTGAGGCGAGACTAGGCAGGAGGCTGCAGACTTCAGGCTTGTGGCTAGGCAGGAGGCTAGAGTCTTCAGGTTTGAGTCTAGACAGGAGGCTGGAGTCTTCAGGCTTGAGACTAGTCAGGAGGCCGGAGTCTTCAGGATTGAGGCTAGAGGCCAGAGACTTGAGGTGATGCTAGGCAGGAGGCTGGAGTTTTCAGTCCTGAGGCTAGGCAGGAGGCTGTTGTCTTCAGGCTTGAAGCTAGGCAGGAGGCTGGAGTCTTCAGGCTTGAGGCTAGGCGGGAGGTTGGTGTCTTCAGGCTTGAGGATAGGCAGGAGGCTGGAGTCTTCAGGCTTGAGAGTAGAGGCCAGAGACTTGAGGCAAGGCTAGGAGGAGGCTGGAGTCTTCAGGCTTGAGGCTAGGCAGGAGGCTGGTGTTTTTAGGCTTGAGGCTAGACAGGAGGCTGGAGTCTTTAGGCTTGAGGCTAGGCAGTAGGCTGGAGTCTTTAGGCTTGAGACTAGAGGCCAGAGACTTGAAGCAAGACTAGGCAGGAGGCTTGAGACTTCAGGTTTGTGGCTAGGCAGGAGGCTAGAGTCTTCAGGTTTGAGGCTGGGCAGGAGGCTGGAGTCTTCAGGATTGAGGCTAGAGGACAGAGACTTGAGGCGAGGCTAGACAGGAGGCTGGAGTCTTCAGGCTTGAGGCTAGGCAGGAGGCTGGTGTCTTCAGGCTTAAGGCTAGGGAGGAGACTGGAGTCTTCAGGATTGAGGCTAGAGGTCAGAGACTTGAGGCGTGGCTAGGTACGAGGCTGGAGTCTTCAGGCTTGAGGCTAGGCAGGAGGCTGGAGTCTTCAGGCTTGAGGGTAGGCAGGAGACTGGAGTCTTCAGGCTTGAGGCTAGATGCCAGAGACTTGAAGCAAGGCTAGGCAGGAGGCCGGAGTCTTCAGGCTTGAGGCTAGGCAGGAGGCTGGAGTCTTTAGGCTTGAGACTAGAGGCCAGAGACTTGAGGCGTGGCTAGGCAGGAGGCTGGAGCTTCAGGTTTGAGAATAGAGGACAGAGACATGAGGCGAGGGTAGGCTGGTGGCTGGAGTCTTCATGCTTTAGGCTAGACAGGACGCTGGAATTTTCAGGCTTGAGGCTAGGCAGGAGACTGCAGTCTTCAAGCCTGAGGCTAGGCAAGAGGCTGGAGTGTTCTGGCTTGAGGCTAGGCAGGAGGCTGGAGTCTTCAAGCTTGAGGTTGGGCAGGAGACTGGAGTCTATGGGCTTGAGGCTAGGCAGGGGGCTGGAGTCTTTAGGCTTGAGGCTAGGAAGGAGGCTGGAGTCTTCAGGCTTGAGGCTAAGAAGGTAGCTGGAGTCTTCAGGCTTGAGGCTAGGAAGGAGGCTGGAGTCTTCAGGCTTGAGGCTAGGCAAGATGCTGGTGTCTTCATACTGGAGGCTAGGCAGGAGTTTGGAGCCTTCAGGCTTGAAGCTAGAGGCCAGAGACTTGAGGTGAGCCTAGGCAGGAGGCTGGAGTCTTCAGGCTTGAGTCTAGACAGGAGGCTGGAGTCTTCAGGCTTGAGGCTAGGCAGGAGGCTGGAGTCTTCAGGATTGAGGCTAGAGGCCAGAGACTTGAGGCGAGGCTAGGCAGGAGGCTGGAGTCTTCAGGCCTGAGGCTAGGCAGGAGGCTGTTGTCTTCAGGCTGGAGGCTAGGCAGGAGGCTGGAGTCTGCAGGCTTGAGGCTGGGCAGGAGGCTGGTGTGTTCAGGATTGAGGCTAGAGGTCAAAGACTTGAGGCGAGGCTCGGTAGGAGGCTGGAGTCTTCAGGCTTGAGGCTAGGCAGGAGGCTGGAGTCTTCAAGCTTGAGGTTGGGCAGGAGACTGGAGTCTATGGGCTTGAGGCTAGGCAGGGGGCTGGAGTCTTTAGGCTTGAGGCTAGGCAGGAGGCTGGAGTCTTCAAGCTTGAGGTTGGGCAGGAGACTGGAGTCTATGGGCTTGAGGCTAGGCAGGGGGCTGGAGTCTTTAGGCTTGAGGCTAGGAAGGAGGCTGGAGTCTTCAGGCTTGAGGCTAGGCAAGATGCTGGTGTCTTCATACTTGAGGCTAGGCAGGAGTCTGGAGCCTTCAGGCTTGAAGCTAGAGGCCAGAGACTTGAGGTGAGCCTAGGCAGGAGGCTGGAGTCTTCAGGCTTGAGTCTAGACAGGAGGCTGGAGTCTTCAGGCTTGAGGCTAGGCAGGAGGCTGGAGTCTTCAGGATTGAGGCTAGAGGCCAGAGACTTGAGGCGAGGCTAGGCAGGAGGCTGGAGTCTTCAGGCCTGAGGCTAGGCAGGAGGCTGTTGTCTTCAGGCTTGAGGCTAGGCAGGAGGCTGGAGTCTGCAGGCTTGAGGCTGGGCAGGAGGCTGGTGTGTTCAGGATTGAGGCTAGAGGCCAAAGACTTGAGGCGAGGCTCCGTAGGAGGCTGGAGTCTTCAGGCTTGAGGCTAGGCAGGAGGCTGGTGTCTTCAGGCTTGAGGATAGGCAGGAGGCTGGAGTCTTCAGGCTTGAGGCTAGAGGCCAGAGATTTGAGGTGAGGCTAGGCAGGAGGCTGGAGTCTTTAGGCTTGAGGCTTGGCAGGAGGCTGGAGACTTCAGGCTTGTGGTTAGGAAGGAGGCTGGAGTCTTCAGGCTGAAGGCTGGGAAGGAAGCTGGAGTCTTTAGGCTTGTGGCTAGAGGCTAGAGACTTGAGGCAACTCTAGATAGGAGGCTGGGGTCTTCAGGCTTGAGGCTAGGTAGGAGGCTAGAGACTTGAAGCAATGCTAGGCAGGAGGCTGGAGTCTTCAAGGTTGAGGCTAGGCAGGAGGCTGGAATGTTCAGGTTTGAGAATAGAGGCCAGAGATTTGAGGCGAGGCTAGGCAGAAGACTGGAGTCTTCAAGCTTGTGGCTATCCAGGAGGCTGGAGTCTTCAGGCTTGCGGCTAGACAGTAGGCTGGAGTCTTTAGGCTTGTGACTAGAGGCTAGAGACTTGAGGCAAGACTAGTCAGGAGGCTGGATTCTTCAGGCTTGAGGCTAGGCAGGAGGCTGGAGCCTTCAAGCTTGAGGCTAGAGGCCAGAGACTTGAGTCGAGGCTAGGCAGGAGGCTGGAGTCTTCAGGCTTGAGAGTACAGGCCAGAGAATTGACGTGAGGCTAGTCTGGAGGATGGAGTCTTCAGGCTTGAGGCTAAGCATGAGGCTTGTGTTTTCAGGCTTGCGGCTAGACAGGAGGCTGGAGTCTTTAGGCTTGAGGCTAGGCAGCAGGCTGGAGTCTTTACGCTTGAGACTAGAGGCCAGAGACTTGAGGCGAGACTAGGCAGGAGGCTGGAGACTTCAGGCTTGTGGCTAGGCAGGAGGCTAGAGTCTTCAGGTTTGAGTCTCGACAGGAGGCTGGAGTCTTCAGGCTTGAGGCTAGGCAGGAGGCTGGTGTCTTCAGGTTTGAGGATAGGCAGGAGGCTGGAGTCTTCAGGCTTGAGGCTAGCGGCCAGAGACTTGAGGTGAGGCTAGGCAGGAGGCTGGAGTCTTCATGCTTTAGGCTAGAGGCCAGAGAATTGACGTGAGGCTAGTCTGGAGGATGGAGTCTTCAGGCTTGAGGCTAAGCATGAGGCTTGTGTTTTCAGGCTTGAGGCTAGACAGGAGGCTGGAGTCTTTAGGCTTGAGGCTAGGCATCAGGCTGGGGTCTTTACGCTTGAGACTGGAGGCCAGAGACTTGAGGCGAGACTAGGCAGGAGGCTGGAGACTTCAGGCTTGTGGCTAGGCAGGAGGCTAGAGTCTTCAGGTTTGAGTCTAGACAGGAGGCTGGAGTCTTCAGGCTTGAGACTAGTCAGGAGGCTGGAGTCTTCAGGATTGAGGCTAGAGGCCAGAGACTTGAGGTGATGCTAGGCAGGAGGCTGGAGTTTTCAGTCCTGAGGCTAGGCAGGAGGCTGTTGTCTTCAGGCTTGAAGCTAGGCAGGAGGCTGGAGTCTTCAGGCTTGAGGCTAGGCGGGAGGTTGGTGTCTTCAGGCTTGAGGATAGGCAGGAGGCTGGAGTCTTCAGGCTTGAGGCTAGCGGCCAGAGACTTGAGGCGAGGCTAGCCAGGAGGCTGGAGTCTTCAGGCTTGAGAGTAGAGGCCAGAGACTTGAGGCAAGGCTAGGAGGAGGCTGGAGTCTTCAGGCTTGAGGCTAGGCAGGAGGCTGGTGTTTTTAGGCTTGAGGCTAGACAGGAGGCTGGAGTCTTTAGGCTTGAGGCTAGGCAGTAGGCTGGAGTCTTTAGGCTTGAGACTAGAGGCCAGAGACTTGAAGCAAGACTAGGCAGGAGGCTTGAGACTTCAAGTTTGTGGCTAGGCAGGAGGCTGGTGTCTTCAGGCTTGAGGATAGGCAGGAGGCTGGAGTCTTCAGGCTTGAGGCTAGCGGCAAGAGACTTGAGGCGAGGCTAGCCAGGAGGCTGGAGTCTTCAGGCTTGAGAGTAGAGGCCAGAGACTTGAGGCAAGGCTAGGAGGAGGCTGGAGTCTTCAGGCTTCAGGCTAGGCAGGAGGCTGGTGTTTTTAGGCTTGAGGCTAGACAGGAGGCTGGAGTCTTTAGACTTGAGGCTAGGCAGGAGGCTGGATTCTTTAGGCTTGAGACAAGAGGCCAGAGACTTGAAGCAAGACTAGGCAGGAGGCTTGAGACTTCAGGTTTGTGGCTAGGCAGGAGGCTAGAGTCTTCAGGTTTGAGGCTGGGCAGGAGGCTGGAGTCTTCAGGATTGAGGCTAGAGGACAGAGACTTGAGGCGAGGCTAGACAGGAGGCTGGAGTCTTCAGGCTTGAGGCTAGGCAGGAGGCTGGTGTCTTCAGGCTTGAGGCTAGGGAGGAGACTGGAGTCTTCAGGATTGAGGCTAGAGGTCAGAGACTTGAGGCGTGGCTAGGTACGAGGCTGGAGTCTTCAGGCTTGAGGCTAGGCAGGAGGCTGGAGTCTTCAGGCTTGAGGGTAGGCAGGAGACTGCAGTCTTCAGGCTTGAGGCTAGATGCCAGAGACTTGAAGCAAGGCTAGGCAGGAGGCCGGAGTCTTCAGGCTTGAGGCTAGGCAGGAGGCTGGAGTCTTTAGGCTTGAGACTAGAGGCCAGAGACTTGAGGCGTGGCTAGGCAGGAGGCTGGAGCTTCAGGTTTGAGAATAGAGGACAGAGACATGAGGCGAGGGTAGGCTGGTGGCTGGAGTCTTCATGCTTTAGGCTAGACAGGACGCTGGAATTTTCAGGCTTGAGGCTAGGCAGGAGACTGCAGTCTTCAAGCCTGAGGCTAGGCAAGAGGCTGGAGTGTTCTGGCTTGAGGCTAGGCAGGAGGCTGGAGTCTTCAAGCTTGAGGTTGGGCAGGAGACTGGAGTCTATGGGCTTGAGGCTAGGCAGGGGGCTGGAGTCTTTAGGCTTGAGGCTAGGAAGGAGGCTGGAGTCTTCAGGCTTGAGGCTAGGCAAGATGCTGGTGTCTTCATACTTGAGGCTAGGCAGGAGTCTGGAGCCTTCAGGCTTGAAGCTAGAGGCCAGAGACTTGAGGTGAGCCTAGGCAGGAGGCTGGAGTCTTCAGGCTTGAGTCTAGACAGGAGGCTGGAGTCTTCAGGCTTGAGGCTAGGCAGGAGGCTGGAGTCTTCAGGATTGAGGCTAGAGGCAGAGACTTGAGGCGAGGCTAGGCAGGAGGCTGGAGTCTTCAGGCCTGAGGCTAGGCAGGAGGCTGTTGTCTTCAGGCTGGAGGCTAGGCAGGAGGCTGGAGTCTGCAGACTTGAGGCTGGGCAGGAGGCTGGTGTGTTCAGGATTGAGGCTAGACGTCAAAGACTTGAGGCGAGGCTCGGTAGGAGGCTGGAGTCTTCAGGCTTGAGGCTAGGCAGGAGGCTGGAGACTTCAAGCTTGAGGTTGGGCAGGAGACTGGAGTCTATGGGCTTGAGGCTAGGCAAGATGCTGGTGTCTTCATACTTGAGGCTAGGCAGGAGTCTGGAGCCTTCAGGCTTGAAGCTAGAGGCCAGAGACTTGAGGTGAGCCTAGGCAGGAGGCTGGAGTCTTCAGGCTTGAGTCTAGACAGGAGGCTGGAGTCTTCAGGCTTGAGGCTAGGCAGGAGGCTGGAGACTTCAGGCTTGTGGTTAGGAAGGAGGCTGGAGTCTTCAGGCTGAAGGCTGGGAAGGAAGCTGGAGTCTTCAGACTTGAGGCTAGGCAAGAGGCTGGAGTGTTCTGGCTTGAGGCTAGGCAGGATGCTGGAGTCTTCAAGCTTGAGGTTGGGCAGGAGACTGGAGTCTATGGGCTTGAGGCTAGGCAGGGGGCTGGAGTCTTTAGGCTTGAGGCTAGGAAGGAGGCTGGAGTCTTCAGGCTTGAGGCTAAGAAGGTAGCTGGAGTCTTCGGACTTGAGGCTAGGAAGGAGGCTGGAGTCTTCAGGCTTGAGGCTAGGCAAGATGCTGGTGTCTTCATACTTGAGGCTAGGCAGGAGTCTGGAGCCTTCAGGCTTGAAGCTAGAGGCCAGAGACTTGAGGTGAGCCTAGGCAGGAGGCTGGAGTCTTCAGGCTTGAGTCTAGACAGGAGGCTGGAGTCTTCAGGCTTGAGGCTAGGCAGGAGGCTGGAGTCCTTCAGGATTGAGGCTAGAGGCCAGAGACTTGAGGCGAGGCCTAGGCAGGAGGCTGGAGTCTTCAGGCCTGAGGCTAGGCAGGAGGCTGTTGTCTTCAGGCTTGAGGCTAGGCAGGAGGCTGGAGTCTGCAGGCTTGAGGCTGGGCAGGAGGCTGGTGTGTTCAGGATTGAGGCTAGAGGCCAAAGACTTGAGGTGAGGCTCGGTAGAAGGCTGGAGTCTTCAGGCTTGAGGCTAGGCAGGAGGCTGGTGTCTTCAGGCTTAGAGGATAGGCAGGAGGCTGGAGTCTTCAGGCTTGGGCAGAGGCCAAGATTTGAGGTGAGGCCAACAGATTGAGTGAGGCTAGGTAGGAGGCTGGAGTCTTTAGGCTTGAGGCTTGGCAGGAGGCTGGAGACTTCAGGCTTGTGGTTAGGAAGGAGGCTGGAGTCTTCAGGCTGAAGGCTGGGAAGGAAGCTGGAGTCTTCAGGCTTGAGGCTAAGCAGGAGTCTGGAGTCTTCAGGCTTGTGGCTAGATGCCAGAGACTTCAGGCGACGCTGGACAGGAGGCTGGAGTCTTCAGGCTTGAGAGTAGAGGCTAGAGACATGAGGTGAGGCTAGGCAGGAGGCTGGCGTCTTCATGCTTTAGGCTAGACAGGACGCTGGAATTTTCAGGCTTGAGGCTAGGCAGGAGACTGCAGTCTTCAAGCCTGAGGTTAGGCAAGAGACTGGAGTGTTCTGGCTTGAGGCTAGGCAGGAGGCTGGAGTCTTCAAGCTTGAGGTTGGGCAGGAAACTGGAGTCTATGGGCTTGAGGCAAGGCAGGAGGCTGGAGTCTTCAGTATTGAGGCTAGAGGCCAGAGACTTGAGGCAAGGCTAGGAGGAGGCTGGAGTCTTCAGGCTTGAGGCTAGGCAGGAGGCTGGTTTTTTTAGGCTTGAGGCTAGACAGGAGGCTGGAGTCTTCAGGCTGAAGGCTGGGAAGGAAGCTGGAGTCTTCAGGCTTGAGGCTAGGCAGGAGTCTGGAGTCATCAGGCTTGTGGCTAGATGCGAGAGACTTCAGGCGACGCTGGACAGGAGGCTGGAGTCTTCAGGCTTGAGAGTAGAGGCCAGAGACATGAGGTGAGGCTAGGCAGGAGGCTGGAGTCTTCATGCTTTAGGCTAGACAGGACGCTGGAATTTTCAGGCTTGAGGCTAGGCAGGAGACTGCAGTCTTCAAGCCTGAGGCTAGGCAAGAGGCTGGAGTGTTCTGGCTTGAGGCTAGGCAGGAGGCTGGAATCTTCAAGCTTGAGGTTGGGCAGGAGACTGGAGTCTATGGGCTTGAGGCTAGGCAGGGGGCTGGAGTCTTTAGGCTTGAGGCTAGGAAGGAGGCTGGAGTCTTCAGGCTTGAGGCTAAGAAGGTAGCTGGAGTCTTCGGGCTTGAGGCTAGGAAGGAGGCTGGAGTCTTCAGGCTTGAGGCTAGGCAAGATGCTGGTGTCTTCATACTTGAGGATATGCAGGAGGCTGGAGTCTTCAGGATTGAGGTTAGAGGACAGAGACTTCAGGCGAGGCTAGACAGGAGGCTGGAGTCTTCAGGCTTGAGGCTAGGCAGGAGGCTGGTGTCTTCAGGCTTGAGGCTAGGGAGGAGACTGGAGTCTTCAAGATTCAGGCTAGAGGTCGGAGACTTGAGGCGTGGCTAGGTAGGAGGCTGGAGTCTTCAGGCTTGAGGCTAGGCAGGAGGCTGGAGTCTTCAGGCTTGAGGCTAGATGCCAGAGACTTGAAGCAAGGCTAGGCAGGAGGCCGGAGCCTTCAGGCTTGAGGCTAGGCAGGAGGCTGGAGTCTTTAGGCTTGAGACTAGAGGCCAGCGACTTGAGGCGTGGCTAAGCAGGAGGCTGGAGTCTTCAGGCTTGAGAATAGAGGCAGAGACATGAGGCGAGGGTAGGCTGGAGGCTGGAGTCTTCAAGCTTGTGGCTAGGCAGGAGACTGGAGTCTTCAAGCTTGAGGCTAGGCAGGAGGCTGCAGTCTTCCGGCTTGAGGCTAGGCAGGAGGCTGGAGTCTTTAGGCTTGAGGCTAGGCAGGAGGCTGGAGTCATTAGGCTTGAGACTAGAGGCCAGAGACTTGAAGCGAGATTAGGCAGGAGGCTTGAGACTTCAGGCTTGTGGCTAGGCAGGAGGCTAGACTCTTCAGGTTTGAGGCTGGGCAGGAGGCTGGAGTCTTCAGGATTGAGGCTAGAGGCCAGAGACTTGAGGCGAGGCTAGGCAGGAGGCTGGAGTCTTTAGGCTTGAGGCTTGGCAGGAGGCTGGAGTCTTCAGGCTTGAGGCTAAGAAGGTAGCTGGAGTCTTCGGGCTTGAGGCTAGGAAGGAGGCTGGAGTCTTCAGGCTTGAGGCTAGGCAAGATGCTTATGTCTTCATACTTGAGGCTAGGCAGGAGTCTGGAGCCTTCAGGCTTGAAGCTAGAGGCCAGAGACTTGAGGTGAACCTAGGCAGGATGCTGGAGTCTTCAGGCTTGAGTCTAGACAGGAGGCTGGAGTCTTCAGGCTTGAGGCTAGGTAGGAGGCTGGAGTCTTCAGGCTTGAGGCTAAGCAGGAGTCTGGAGTCTTCAGGCTTGTGGCTAGATGCCAGAGACTTCAGGCGACGCTGGACAGGAGGCTGGAGTCTTCAGGCTTGAGAGTAGAGGCCAGAGACATGAGGTGAGGCTAGGCAGGAGGCTGGCGTCTTCATGCTTTAGGCTAGACAGGACGCTGGAATTTTCAGGCTTGAGGCTGGGCAGGAGACTGCAGTCTTCAAGCCTGAGGTTAGGCAAGAGGCTGGAGTGTTCTGGCTTGAGGCCAGGCAGGAGGCTGGAGTCTTCAAGCTTGAGGTTGGGCAGGAAACTGGAGTCTATGGGCTTGAGGCAAGGCAGGAGGCTGGAGTCTTCAGGATTGAGGCTAGAGGCCAGAGACTTGAGGTGATGCTAGGCAGGAGGCTGGAGTTTTCAGTCCTGAGGCTAGGCAGGAGGCTGTTGTCTTCAGGCTTGAAGCTAGGCAGGAGGCTGGAGTCTTCAGGCTTGAGGCTAGGCAGGAGGCTGGTGTCTTCAGGCTTGAGGATAGGCAGGAGGCTGGAGTCTTCAGGCTTGAGGCTAGCGGCCAGAGACTTGAGGCGAGGCTAGCCAGGAGGCTGGAGTCTTCAGGCTTGAGAGTAGAGGCCAGAGACTTGAGGCAAGGCTAGGAGGAGGCTGGAGTCTTCAGGCTTGAGGCTAGGCAGGAGGCTGGTTTTTTTAGGCTTGAGGCTAGACAGGAGGCTGGAGTCTTCAGGCTGAAGGCTGGGAAGGAAGCTGGAGTTTTCAGGCTTGAGGGTAGGCAGGAGTCTGGAGTCTTCAGGCTTGTGGCTTGATGCCAGAGACTTCAGGCGACGCTGGACAGGAGGCTGGAGTCTTCAGGCTTGAGAGTAGAGGCCAGAGACATGAGGTGAGGCTAGGCAGGAGGCTGGAGTCTTCATGCTTTAGGCTAGACAGGACGCTGGAATTTTCAGGCTTGAGGCTAGGCAGGAGACTGCAGTCTTCAAGCCTGAGGCTAGGCAAGAGGCTGGAGTGTTCTGGCTTGAGGCTAGGCAGGAGGCTGGAATCTTCAAGCTTGAGGTTGGGCAGGAGACTGGAGTCTATGGGCTTGAGGCTAGGCAGGGGGCTGGAGTCTTTAGGTTTGAGGCTAGGAAGGAGGCTGGAGTCTTCAGGCTTGAGGCTAAGAAGGTAGCTGGAGTCTTCGGGCTTGAGGCTAGGAAGGAGGCTGGAGACTTCAGGCTTGAGGCTAGGCAAGATGCTGGTGTCTTCATACTTGAGGATATGCAGGAGGCTGGAGTCTTCAGGATTGAGGTTAGAGGACAGAGACTTCAGGCGAGGCTAGACAGGAGGCTGGAGTCTTCAGGCTTGAGGCTAGGCAGGAGGCTGGTGTCTTCAGGCTTGAGGCTAGAGAGGAGACTGGAGTCTTCAAGATTGAGGCTAGAGGTCGGAGACTTGAGGCGTGGCTAGGTAGGAGGCTGGAGTCTTCAGGCTTGAGGCTAGGCAGGAGGCTGGAGTCTTCAGGCTTGAGGGTAGGCAGGAGACTGGAGTCTTCAGGCTCGAGGCTAGATGCCAGAGACTTGAAGCAAGGCTAGGCAGGAGGCCGGAGTCTTCAGGCTTGAGGCTAGGCAGGAGGCTGGAGTCTTTAGGCTTGAGACTAGAGGCCAGAGACTTGAGGCGTGGCTAAGCAGGTGGCTGGAGTCTTCAGGCTTGAGAATAGAGGCAGAGACATGAGGCAAGGGTAGGCTGGAGGCTGGAGTCTTCAAGCTTGTGGCTAGGCAGGAGACTGGAGTCTTCAAGCTTGAGGCTAGGAAGGAGGCTGCAGTCTTCCGACTTGAGGGTAGGCAGGAGGCTGGAGTCTTTAGGCTTGAGGCTAGGCAGGAGGCTGGAGTCATTAGGCTTGAGACTAGAGGCCAGAGACTTGAAGCGAGATTAGGCAGGAGGCTTGAGACTTCAGGCTTGTGGCTAGGCAGGAGGCTAGACTCTTCAGGTTTGAGGCTGGGCAGGAGGCTGGAGTCTTCAGGCTTGAGGCTAGAGGCCAGAGACTTGAGGCGAGGCTAGGCAGGAGGCTGGAGTCTTTAGGCTTGAGGCTTGGCAGGAGGCTGGAGACTTCAGGCTTGTGATTAGGAAGGAGGCTGGAGTCTTCAGGCTGAAGGCTGGGAAGGAAGCTGGAGTCTTCAGGCTTGAGGCTAAGCAGGAGTCTGGAGTCTTCAGGCTTGAGAGTAGAGGCCAGAGACATGAGGTGAGGCTAGGCAGGAAGCTGGAGTCTTCATGCTTTAGGCTAGACAGGACGCTGGAATTTTCAGGCTTGAGGCTAGGCAGGAGACTGCAGTCTTCAAGCCTGAGGCTAGGCAAGGGGCTGGAGTGTTCTGGCTTGAGGCTAGGCAGGAGGCTGGAGTCTTCATGCTTGAGGTTGGGCAGGAGACTGGAGTCTATGGGCTTCAGGCTAGGCAGGAGGCTGGAGTCTTCAGGATTGAGGCTAGAGGCCAGAGACTTGAGGTGATGCTAGGCAGGAGGCTGGAGTTTTCAGTCCTGAGGCTAGGCAGGAGGCTGTTGTCTTCAGGCTTGAAGCTAGGCAGGAGGCTGGAGTCTTCAGGCTTGAGGCTAGGCAGGAGGCTGGTGTCTTCAGGTTTGAGGATAGGCAGGAGGCTGGAGTCTTCAGGCTTGAGGCTAGCGGCCAGAGACTTGAGGCGAGGCTAGCCAGGAGGCTGGAGTCTTCAGGCTTGAGAGTAGAGGCCAGAGACTTGAGGCAAGGCTAGGAGGAGGCTGGAGTCTTCAGGCTTGAGGCTAGGCAGGAGGCTGGTGTTTTTAGGCTTGAGGCTAGACAGGAGGCTGGAGTCTTCAGGCTGAAGGCTGGGAAGGAAGCTGGAGTCTTCAGGCTTGAGGGTAGGCAGGAGTCTGGAGTCTTCAGGCTTGTGGCTAGATGCCAGAGACTTCAGGCGACGCTGGACAGGAGGCTGGAGTCTTCAGGCTTGAGAGTAGAGGCCAGAGACATGAGGTGGGGCTAGGCAGGAGGCTGGAGTCTTCATGCTTTAGGCTAGACAGGACGCTGGAATTTTCAGGCTTGAGGCTAGGCAGGAAACAGCAGTCTTCAGGCCTGAGGCTAGGCAAGAGGCTGGAGTGTTCTGGCTTGAGGCTAGGCAGGAGGCTGGAGTCTTCAAGCTTGAGGTTGGGCAGGAGACTGGAGTCTATGGGCTTGAGGCTAGGCAGGGGGCTGGAGTCTTTAGGCTTGAGGCTAGGAAGGAGGCTGGAGTCTTCAGGCTTGAGGCTAAGAAGGTAGCTGGAGTCTTCGGGCTTGAGGCTAGGAAGGAGGCTGGAGTCTTCAGGCTTGAGGCTAGGCAAGATGCTGGTGTCTTCATACTTGAGGCTAGGCAGGAGTCTGGAGCCTTCAGGCTTGAAGCTAGAGGCCAGAGACTTGAGGTGAACCTAGGCAGGAGGCTGGAGTCTTCAGGTTTGAGTCTAGACAGGAGGCTGGAGTCTTCAGGCTTGAGGCTAGGCAGGAGGCTGGAGTCTTCAGGATTGAGGCTAGGCAGGAGGCTGCAGTCTTCCGGCTTGAGGCTAGGCAGGAGGCTGGAGTCTTTAGGCTTGAGGCTAGGCAGGAGGCTGGAGTCATTAGGCTTGAGACTAGAGGCCAGAGACTTGAAGCGAGATTAGGCAGGAGGCTTGAGACTTCAGGCTTGTGGCTAGGCAGGAGGCTAGACTCTTCAGGTTTGAGGCTGGGCAGGAGGCTGGAGTCTTCAGGATTGAGGCTAGAGGCCAGAGACTTGAGGCGAGGCTAGGCAGGAGGCTGGAGTCTTTAGGCTTGAGGCTTGGCAGGAGGCTGGAGACTTCAGGCTTGTGGTTAGGAAGGAGGCTGGAGTCTTCAGGCTTGTGGCTAGATGCCAGAGACTTCAGGCGACGCTGGACAGGAGGCTGGAGTCTTCAGGCTTGAGAGTAGAGGCCAGAGACATGAGGTGAGGCTAGGCAGGAGGCTGGAGTCTTCATGCTTTAGGCTAGACAGGACGCTGGAATTTTCAGACTTGAGGCTAGGCAGGAGACTGCAGTCTTCAAGCCTGAGGATAGGCAAGAGGCTGGAGTGTTCTGGCTTGAGGCTAGGCAGGAGGCTGGAGTCTTCAAGCTTGAGGTTGGGCAGGAGACTGGAGTCTATGGGCTTGAGGCTAGGCAGGAGGCTGGAGTCTTCAGGATTGAGGCTAGAGGCCAGAGACTTGAGGTGATGCTAGGCAGGAGGCTGCAGTTTTCAGTCCTGAGGCTAGGCAGGAGGCTGTTGTCTTCAGGCTTGAAGCTAGGCAGGAGGCTGGAGTCTTCAGGCTTGAGGCTAGCCAGGAGGCTGGAGCCTTCAGGCTTGAGAGTAGAGGCCAGAGACTTGAGGCAAAGCTAGGAGGAGGCTGGAGTCTTCAGGCTTGAGGCTAGGCAGGAGGCTGGTGCTGTTAGGCTTGAGGCTAGACAGGAGGCTGGAGTCTTCAAGCTTGAGGTTTGGCAGGAGACTGGAGTCTATGGGCTTGAGGCTAGGCAGGAGGCTGGAGTCTTCAGGATTGAGGCTAGAGGCCAGAGACTTGAGGTGATGCTAGGCAGGAGGCTGGAGTTTTCAGTCCAGAGGCTAGGCAGGAGGCTGTTGTCTTCAGGCTTGAAGCTAGGCAGGAGGCTGGAGTCTTCAGGCTTGAGGCTAGGCAGGAGGCTGGTGTCTTCAGGCTTGAGGATAGGCAGGAGGCTGGAGTCTTCAGGCTTGAGGCTAGGCAGGAGGCTGGAGTCTTCAGGATTGAGGCTAGGCAGGAGGCTGCAGTCTTCCGGCTTGAGGCTAGGCAGGAGGCTGGAGTCTTTAGGCTTGAGGCTAGGCAGGAGGCTGGAGTCATTAGGCTTGAGACTAGAGGCCAGAGACTTGAAGCGAGATTAGGCAGGAGGCTTGAGACTTCAGGCTTGTGGCTAGGCAGGAGGCTAGACTCTTCAGGTTTGAGGCTGGGCAGGAGGCTGGAGTCTTCAGGATTGAGGCTAGAGGCCAGAGACTTGAGGCGAGGCTAGGCAGGAGGCTGGAGTCTTTAGGCTTGAGGCTTGGCAGGAGGCTGGAGACTTCAGGCTTGTGGTTAGGAAGGAGGCTGGAGTCTTCAGGCTTGTGGCTAGATGCCAGAGACTTCAGGCGACGCTGGACAGGAGGCTGGAGTCTTCAGGCTTGAGAGTAGAGGCCAGAGACATGAGGTGAGGCTAGGCAGGAGGCTGGAGTCTTCATGCTTTAGGCTAGACAGGACGCTGGAATTTTCAGACTTGAGGCTAGGCAGGAGACTGCAGTCTTCAAGCCTGAGGCTAGGCAAGAGGCTGGAGTGTTCTGGCTTGAGGCTAGGCAGGAGGCTGGAGTCTTCAAGCTTGAGGTTGGGCAGGAGACTGGAGTCTATGGGCTTGAGGCTAGGCAGGAGGCTGGAGTCTTCAGGATTGAGGCTAGAGGCCAGAGACTTGAGGTGATGCTAGGCAGGAGGCTGGAGTTTTCAGTCCTGAGGCTAGGCAGGAGGCTGTTGTCTTCAGGCTTGAAGCTAGGCAGGAGGCTGGAGTCTTCAGGCTTGAGGCTAGCCAGGAGGCTGGAGCCTTCAGGCTTGAGAGTAGAGGCCAGAGACTTGAGGCAAAGCTAGGAGGAGGCTGGAGTCTTCAGGCTTGAGGCTAGGCAGGAGGCTGGTGCTGTTAGGCTTGAGGCTAGACAGGAGGCTGGAGTCTTCAAGCTTGAGGTTGGGCAGGAGACTGGAGTCTATGGGCTTGAGGCTAGGCAGGAGGCTGGAGTCTTCAGGATTGAGGCTAGAGGCCAGAGACTTGAGGTGATGCTAGGCAGGAGGCTGGAGTTTTCAGTCCAGAGGCTAGGCAGGAGGCTGTTGTCTTCAGGCTTGAAGCTAGGCAGGAGGCTGGAGTCTTCAGGCTTGAGGCTAGGCAGGAGGCTGGTGTCTTCAGGCTTGAGGATAGGCAGGAGGCTGGAGTCTTCAGGCTTGAGGCTAGCGGCCAGAGACTTGAGGCGAGGCTAGCCAGGAGGCTGGAGTCTTCAGGCTTGAGAGTAGAGGCCAGAGACTTGAGGCAAGGCTAGGAGGAGGCTGGAGTCTTCAGGCTTGAGGCTAGGCAGGAGGCTGGTGTTTTTAGGCTTGAGGCTAGACAGGAGGCTGGAGTGTTCTGGCTTGAGGCTAGGCAGGAGGCTGGAGTCTTCAAGCTTGAGGTTGGGCAGGAGACTGGAGTCTATGGGCTTGAGGCTAGGCAGGGGGCTGGAGTCTTTAGGCTTGAGGCTAGGAAGGAGGCTGGAGTCTTCAGGCTTGAGGCTAAGAAGGTAGCTGGAGTCTTCGGGCTTGAGGCTAGGAAGGAGGCTGGAGTCTTCAGGCTTGAGTCTAGACAGGAGGCTGGAGTCTTCAGGCTTGAGGCTAGGCAGGAGGCTGGAGTCTTCAGGATTGAGGCTAGAGGCCAGAGACTTGAGGCGAGGCTAGGCAGGAGGCTGGAATCTTCAGGCCTGAGGCTAGGCAGGAGGCTGGAGTCTTTAGGCTTGAGGCTTGGCAGGAGGCTGGAGACTTCAGGCTTGTGGTTAGGAAGGAGGCTGGAGTCTTCAGGCTGAAGGCTGGGAAGGAAGCTGGAGTCTTCAGGCTTGAGGCTAAGCAGGAGTCTGGAGTCTTCAGGCTTGTGGCTAGATGCCAGAGACTTCAGGCGACGCTGGACAGGAGGCTGGAGTCTTCAGGCTTGAGGCTAAGAAGGTAGCTGGAGTCTTCGGGCTTGAGGCTAGGAAGGAGGCTGGAGTCTTCAGGCTTGAGTCTAGACAGGAGGCTGGAGTCTTCAGGCTTGAGGCTAGGCAGGAGGCTGGTGTTTTTAGGCTTGAGGCTAGACAGGAGGCTGGAGTGTTCTGGCTTGAGGCTAGGCAGGAGGCTGGAGTCTTCAAGCTTGAGGTTGGGCAGGAGACTGGAGTCTATGGGCTTGAGGCTAGGCAGGGGGCTGGAGTCTTTAGGCTTGAGGCTAGGAAGGAGGCTGGAGTCTTCAGGCTTGAGGCTAAGAAGGTAGCTGGAGTCTTCGGGCTTGAGGCTAGGAAGGAGGCTGGAGTCTTCAGGCTTGAGTCTAGACAGGAGGCTGGAGTCTTCAGGCTTGAGGCTAGGCAGGAGGCTGGAGTCTTCAGGATTGAGGCTAGAGGCCAGAGACTTGAGGCGAGGCTAGGCAGGAGGCTGGAATCTTCAGGCCTGAGGCTAGGCAGGAGGCTGGAGTCTTTAGGCTTGAGGCTTGGCAGGAGGCTGGAGACTTCAGGCTTGTGGTTAGGAAGGAGGCTGGAGTCTTCAGGCTTGAGGCTAAGAAGGTAGCTGGAGTCTTCGGGCTTGAGGCTAGGAAGGAGGCTGGAGTCTTCAGGCTTGAGTCTAGACAGGAGGCTGGAGTCTTTAGGCTTGAGGCTTGGCAGGAGGCTGGAGTCTTCAGGCTTGAGGCTAAGAAGGTAGCTGGAGTCTTCGGGCTTGAGGCTAGGAAGGAGGCTGGAGTCTTCAGGCTTGAGGCTAGGCAAGATGCTGGTGTCTTCATACTTGAGGCTAGGCAGGAGTCTGGAGCCTTCAGGCTTGAAGCTAGAGGCCAGAGACTTGAGGTGAACCTAGGCAGGAGGCTGGAGTCTTCAGGCTTGAGTCTAGACAGGAGGCTGGAGTCTTCAGGCTTGAGGCTAGGCAGGAGGCTGGAGTCTTCAGGCTTGAGGCTAAGCAGGAGTCTGGAGTCTTCAGGCTTGTGGCTAGATGCCAGAGACTTCAGGCGACGCTGGACAGGAGGCTGGAGTCTTCAGGCTTGAGAGTAGAGGCCAGAGACATAAGGTGAGGCTAGGCAGGAGGCTGGCGTCTTCATGCTTTAGGCTAGACAGGACGCTGGAATTTTCAGGCTTGAGGCTAGGCAGGAGACTGCAGTCTTCAAGCCTGAGGTTAGGCAAGAGGCTGGAGTGTTCTGGCTTGAGGCTAGGCAGGAGGCTGGAGTCTTCAAGCTTGAGGTTGGGCAGGAAACTGGAGTCTATGGGCTTGAGGCAAGGCAGGAGGCTGGATTCTTCAGGATTGAGGCTAGAGGCCAGAGACTTGAGGTGATGCTAGGCAGGAGGCTGGAGTTTTCAGTCCTGAGGCTAGGCAGGAGGCTGTTGTCTTCAGGCTTGAAGCTAGGCAGGAGGCTGGAGTCTTCAGGCTTGAGGCTAGGCAGGAGGCTGGTGTCTTCAGGCTTGAGGATAGGCAGGAGGCTGGAGTCTTCAGGCTTGAGGCTAGCGGCCAGAGACTTGAGGCGAGGCTAGCCAGGAGGCTGGAGTCTTCAGGCTTGAGAGTAGAGGCCAGAGACTTGAGGCAAGGCTAGGAGGAGGCTGGAGTCTTCAGGCTTGAGGCTAGGCAGGAGGCTGGTTTTTTTAGGCTTGAGGCTAGACAGGAGGCTGGAGTCTTCAGGCTGAAGGCTGGGAAGGAAGCTGGAGTCTTCAGGCTTGAGGCTAGGCAGGAGTCTGGAGTCTTCAGGCTTGTGGCTAGATGCGAGAGACTTCAGGCGACGCTGGACAGGAGGCTGGAGTCTTCAGGCTTGAGAGTAGAGGCCAGAGACATGAGGTGAGGCTAGGCAGGAGGCTGGAGTCTTCATGCTTTAGGCTAGACAGGACGCTGGAATTTTCAGGCTTGAGGCTAGGCAGGAGACTGCAGTCTTCAAGCCTGAGGCTAGGCAGGAGGCTGGAATCTTCAAGCTTGAGGTTGGGCAGGAGACTGGAGTCTATGGGCTTGAGGCTAGGCAGGGGGCTGGAGTCTTTAGGCTTGAGGCTAGGAAGGAGGCTGGAGTCTTCAGGCTTGAGGCTAAGAAGGTAGCTGGAGTCTTCGGGCTTGAGGCTAGGAAGGAGGCTGGAGTCTTCAGGCTTGAGGCTAGGCAAGATGCTGGTGTCTTCATACTTGAGGATATGCAGGAGGCTGGAGTCTTCAGGATTGAGGTTAGAGGACAGAGACTTCAGGCGAGGCTAGACAGGAGGCTGGAGTCTTCAGGCTTGAGGCTAGGCAGGAGGCTGGTGTCTTCAGGCTTGAGGCTAGAGAGGAGACTGGAGTCTTCAAGATTGAGGCTAGAGGTCGGAGACTTGAGGCGTGGCTAGGTAGGAGCCTGGAGTCTTCAGGCTTGAGGCTAGGCAGGAGGCTGGAGTCTTCAGGCTTGAGGGTAGGCAGGAGACTGGAGTCTTCAGGCTTGAGGCTAGATGCCAGAGACTTGAAGCAAGGCTAGGCAGGAGGCCGGAGTCTTCAGGCTTGAGGCTAGGCAGGAGGCTGGAGTCTTTAGGCTTGAGACTAGAGGCCAGAGACTTGAGGCGTGGCTAAGCAGGAGGCTGGAGTCTTCAGGCTTGAGAATAGAGGCAGAGACATGAGGCGAGGGTAGGCTGGAGGCTGGAGTCTTCAAGCTTGTGGCTAGGCAGGAGACTGGAGTCTTCAAGCTTGAGGCTAGGCAGGAGGCTGCAGTCTTCCGGCTTGAGGCTAGGCAGGAGGCTGGAGTCTTTAGGCTTGAGGCTAGGCAGGAGGGTGGAGTCATTAGGCTTGAGACTAGAGGCCAGAGACTTGAAGCGAGATTAGGCAGGAGGCTTGAGACTTCAGGCTTGTGGCTAGGCAGGAGGCTAGACTCTTCAGGTTTGAGGCTGGGCAGGAGGCTGGAGTCTTCAGGCTTGAGGCTAGAGGCCAGAGACTTGAGGCGAGGCTAGGCAGGAGGCTGGAGTCTTTAGGCTTGAGGCTTGGCAGGAGGCTGGAGACTTCAGGCTTGTGATTAGGAAGGAGGCTGGAGTCTTCAGGCTGAAGGCTGGGAAGGAAGCTGGAGTCTTCAGGCTTGAGGCTAAGCAGGAGTCTGGAGTCTTCAGGCTTGTGGCTAGATGCCAGAGACTTCAGGCGACGCTGGACAGGAGGCTGGAGTCTTCAGGCTTGAGAGTAGAGGCCAGAGACATGAGGTGAGGCTAGGCAGGAGGCTGGAGTCTTCATGCTTTAGGCTAGACAGGACGCTGGAATTTTCAGGCTTGAGGCTAGGCAGGAGACTGCAGTCTTCAAGCCTGAGGCTAGGCAAGGGGCTGGAGTGTTCTGGCTTGAGGCTAGGCAGGAGGCTGGAGTCTTCATGCTTGAGGTTGGGCAGGAGACTGGAGTCTATGGGCTTGAGGCTAGGCAGGAGGCTGGAGTCTTCAGGATTGAGGCTAGAGGCCAGAGACTTGAGGTGATGCTAGGCAGGAGGCTGGAGTTTTCAGTCCTGAGGCTAGGCAGGAGGCTGTTGTCTTCAGGCTTGAAGCTAGGCAGGAGGCTGGAGTCTTCAGGCTTGAGGCTAGGCAGGAGGCTGGTGTCTTCAGGTTTGAGGATAGGCAGGAGGCTGGAGTCTTCAGGCTTGAGGCTAGCGGCCAGAGACTTGAGGCGAGGCTAGCCAGGAGGCTGGAGTCTTCAGGCTTGAGAGTAGAGGCCATAGACTTGAGGCAAGGCTAGGAGGAGGCTGGAGTCTTCAGGCTTGAGGCTAGGCAGGAGGCTGGTGTTTTTAGGCTTGAGGCTAGACAGGAGGCTGGAGTCTTCAGGCTGAAGGCTGGGAAGGAAGCTGGAGTCTTCAGGCTTGAGGGTAGGCAGGAGTCTGGAGTCTTCAGGCTTGTGGCTAGATGCCAGAGACTTCAGGCGACGCTGGACAGGAGGCTGGAGTCTTCAGGCTTGAGAGTAGAGGCCAGAGACATGAGGTGAGGCTAGGCAGGAGGCTGGAGTCTTCATGCTTTAGGCTAGACAGGACGCTGGAATTTTCAGGCTTGAGGCTAGGCAGGAGACAGCAGTCTTCAAGCCTGAGGCTAGGCAAGAGGCTGGAGTGTTCTGGCTTGAGGCTAGGCAGGAGGCTGGAGTCTTCAAGCTTGAGGTTGGGCAGGAGACTGGAGTCTATGGGCTTGAGGCTAGGCAGGGGGCTGGAGTCTTTAGGCTTGAGGCTAGGAAGGAGGCTGGAGTCTTCAGGCTTGAGGCTAAGAAGGTAGCTGGAGTCTTCGGGCTTGAGGCTAGGAAGGAGGCTGGAGTCTTCAGGCTTGAGGCTAGGCAAGATGCTGGTGTCTTCATACTTGAGGCTAGGCAGGAGTCTGGAGCCTTCAGGCTTGAAGCTAGAGGCCAGAGACTTGAGGTGAACCTAGGGAGGAGGCTGGAGTCTTCAGGCTTGAGTCTAGACAGGAGGCTGGAGTCTTCAGGCTTGAGGCTAGGCAGGAGGCTGGAGTCTTCAGGATTGAGGCTAGGCAGGAGGCTGCAGTCTTCCGGCTTGAGGCTAGGCAGGAGGCTGGAGTCTTTAGGCTTGAGGCTAGGCAGGAGGCTGGAGTCATTAGGCTTGAGACTAGAGGCCAGAGACTTGAAGCGAGATTAGGCAGGAGGCTTGAGACTTCAGGCTTGTGGCTAGGCAGGAGGCTAGACTCTTCAGGTTTGAGGCTGGGCAGGAGGCTGGAGTCTTCAGGATTGAGGCTAGAGGCCAGAGACTTGAGGCGAGGCTAGGCAGGAGGCTGGAGTCTTTAGGCTTGAGGCTTGGCAGGAGGCTGGAGACTTCAGGCTTGTGGTTAGGAAGGAGGCTGGAGTCTTCAGGCTTGTGGCTAGATGCCAGAGACTTCAGGCGACGCTGGAGAGGAGGCTGGAGTCTTCAGGCTTGAGAGTAGAGGCCAGAGACATGAGGTGAGGCTAGGCAGGAGGCTGGAGTCTTCATGCTTTAGGCTAGACAGGACGCTGGAATTTTCAGACTTGAGGCTAGGCAGGAGACTGCAGTCTTCAAGCCTGAGGCTAGGCAAGAGGCTGGAGTGTTCTGGCTTGAGGCTAGGCAGGAGGCTGGAGTCTTCAAGCTTGAGGTTGGGCAGGAGACTGGAGTCTATGGGCGTGAGGCTAGGCAGGAGGCTGGAGTCTTCAGGATTGAGGCTAGAGGCCAGAGACTTGAGGTGATGCTAGGCAGGAGGCTGGAGTTTTCAGTCCTGAGGCTAGGCAGGAGGCTGTTGTCTTCAGGCTTGAAGCTAGGCAGGAGGCTGGAGTCTTCAGGCTTGAGGCTAGCCAGGAGGCTGGAGTCTTCAGGCTTGAGAGTAGAGGCCAGAGACTTGAGGCAAAGCTAGGAGGAGGCTGGAGTCTTCAGGCTTGAGGCTAGGCAGGAGGCTGGTGCTGTTAGGCTTGAGGCTAGACAGGAGGCTGGAGTCTTCAAGCTTGAGGTTGGGCAGGAGACTGGAGTCTATGGGCTTGAGGCTAGGCAGGAGGCTGGAGTCTTCAGGATTGAGGCTAGAGGCTAGAGACTTGAGGTGATGCTAGGCAGGAGGCTGGAGTTTTCAGTCCAGAGGCTAGGCAGGAGGCTGTTGTCTTCAGGCTTGAAGCTAGGCAGGAGGCTGGAGTCTTCAGGCTTGAGGCTAGGCAGGAGGCTGGTGTCTTCAGGCTTGAGGATAGGCAGGAGGCTGGAGTCTTCAGGCTTGAGGCTAGCGGCCAGAGACTAGAGGCGAGGCTAGCCAGGAAGCTGGAGTCTTCAGGCTTGAGAGTAGAGGCCAGAGACTTGAGGCAAGGCTAGGAGGAGGCTGGAGTCTTCAGGCTTGAGGCTAGGCAGGAGGCTGGTGTTTTTAGGCTTGAGGCTAGACAGGAGGCTGGAGTGTTCTGGCTTGAGGCTAGGCAGGAGGCTGGAGTCTTCAAGCTTGAGGTTGGGCAGGAGACTGGAGTCTATGGGCTTGAGGCTAGGCAGGGGGCTGGAGTCTTTAGGCTTGAGGCTAGGAAGGAGGCTGGAGTCTTCAGGCTTGAGGCTAAGAAGGTAGCTGGAGTCTTCGGGCTTGAGGCTAGGAAGGAGGCTGGAGTCTTCAGGCTTGAGTCTAGACAGGAGGCTGGAGTCTTCAGGCTTGAGGCTAGGCAGGAGGCTGGAGTCTTCAGGATTGAGGCTAGAGGCCAGAGACTTGAGGCGAGGCTAGGCAGGAGGCTGGAATCTTCAGGCCTGAGGCTAGGCAGGAGGCTGTTGTCTTCAGGCTTGAGGCTAGGCAGGAGGCTGGAGTCTGCAGGCTTGAGGCTGGGCAGGAGGCTGGTGTGTTCAGGATTGAGGCTAGAGTCCAAAGACTTGAGGTGAGGCTCGGTAGGAGGCTGGAGTCTTCAGGCTTGAAGCTAGGCAGGAGGCTGGAGTCTTCAGGCTTGCGGCTAGGCAGGAGGCTGGTGTCTTCAGGCTTGAGGATAGGCAGGAGGCTGGAGTCTTCAGGCTTGAGGCTAGCGGCCAGAGACTTGAGGCGAGGCTAGCCAGCAGGCTGGAGTCTTCAGGCTTGAGAGTAGAGGCCAGAGACTTGAGGTAAGGCTAGGAGGAGGCTGGAGTCTTCAGGCTTGAGGCTAGGCAGGAGGCTGGTTTTTTTAGGCTTGAGGCTAGACAGGAGGCTGGAGTCTTCAGGCTGAAGGCTGGGAAGGAAGCTGGAGTCTTCAGGCTTGAGGCTAGGCAGGAGTCTGGAGTCTTCAGGCTTGTGGCTAGATGCGAGAGACTTCAGGCGACGCTGGACAGGAGGCTGGAGTCTTCAGGCTTGAGAGTAGAGGCCAGAGACATGAGGTGAGGCTAGGCAGGAGGCTGGAGTCTTCATGCTTTAGGCTAGACAGGACGCTGGAATTTTCAGGCTTGAGGCTAGG